>NC_060889.1:29479064-29546492 GCF_014805685.1 Silurus meridionalis | reverse complement strand
TATGAATCAGAGTTACTGTTTCCAAACTTAAGTACAGATAATTTTACTCTAACAGCATGTTCTCATGTGTTTTAATCAATAAAAAATAAAGCAATTTTTAAATCACAGTTTGAAGTCATGGCCTACCTCTCGCTGTAACCTTCACAGGATCACTGAACTCTGTGTAGTAAAGTCTGTAGTTTCTCCTGCGTGCACGACACTTATACTCTGTTTCCTCTGCATTAATGACTGTCATATTCAGTGTGTTTGCTTGTTCACTGTTCTGAGGTTGTAACTGCTGATTATTTTTATGCCACTGAATCTCCCATCCAGTAGACTGCAGCTCACAGCTCAGAGTGATGGTGTCTCCAGTGTAGACGGAGCTCTGAGGATTCACTCTCACAGTCGGTTTGGGTTTAGCTGTTGGTATGAAATAATGAAGGTGTCAGAGCTGCTTGGCACTTTACAACAGAAGCAGTAGATTCAAAGTGCTTTCACAATTTGATAAAAAAAATGGATTTAGTTTATGTTCAGTGTAATAAAATTAATGAGTGGATTAAAGTGTAAACCATATTAGATTTATATTGTTCATTTATAATTTAGTTTAGAATCTTATTTTTGTCATCCTAAAAAAAAAATTCTGCACCACCAGCTGAACATTTTCTTAAGTAAGCAAAAGCATGCTGTTAAAGCCAAGACAGACCTTTTTTTTTTTTTTTTTTTTTCTATCATAATATTTACAGGTTTCAGGACCAGGTCTTGAACTGGGATTGATTGCATGAAAAATAAGATCTCTAACAGTGTGCCACAAGGAAGTGGGTGAAACTGCATGTTATTTATTATTAATATATATATATATATATATATATATATATATATATATATATATATATATATATATATATATATATATATATTTATGTGTGTGTGTGTGTGTGTGTGTGTGTGTGTGTGTGTGTGTGTGTGTGTGTTTGTAGGGGGGGACACTGGTGACATCTGGTGGAGAAACAAAGGAAAGATGTGTACAGAAACTGAAGGAAGGGCAATGTGCTACAATAATACTGCAATCTTAATATAAAACTCAGATACTACTAAAAACACATGCCTACTATACTGAGAAGTGAAAGTCACCATTAAACAAACAGCTTACTAACAGCTCAACATTTAAAGCATACAAACTGTTTTAACATATTAAATTAGAACAAAACAAAAGAACACCCACAGACTCACCTGATACAGTCATTGTAACAGCTTCACTGGTATCTGAGCTCTGGAATAAACTCGATTCTCCACAGGTGTAGTATCCGCTGTCAGAGTCTCTAACAGTCTGGATTGTGAAAGTCTGTTCTGTGGGGTCTGTAAGCCTGTTTTTATTTTTATACCAGCTGTATATCTTTGGAATGTCCCTACCATTCTGTATTTCACATCTGAGAGTAACAGTTTCTCCAATGAACACATGTGTATCAGGCTTCATGGATACCACAGCTTTATGACTCCCTGTAAAACATTCTGTTGTTAAAATTCCTTACATAAACTAATTACCGGTATCCACTTCTCATATAATTTGATAGCATGACCACCTGTATAAGGGTGGGTTTTGTTGCTGTTGGGTTTTTTATACAGATATGTGTAACTTTCTTACAGTTAAGAAATCAGGGCATCATTGAAAGCTTTCTTTTGCACTACTCATGACAAATGATCATGGATATTTGGATGAATTAAACACATTTATTCTACTCAAGAAATGGTAAGAAAACAATCAATGAAAATAATTAAGGTAATATTACTTAATTAATAAACAAATGACAAAACACATCATTCTTCTCACAATGTACAGTATAATTTGATATAAATCACCTTGAACCCGAGCCACTGGTATAAGTGAAATCAGCACTAAAAAAGAAGCAGAAACAAAATATGGTGTAAATTAAAAAATAAAAATAAATAAATTATATTATATATATATATTATATTATATAAATTATTCAACCCCCACTGAAATTGATTGTTTTGGTCGGTTTGACATTGATTATGATCATTCAGTCATCCTGCTTACAATTAAATCAAAGAGGCACGTGTAGGTCAGACAAATATAACATAACATTTATAATGAAATAACCACAAATGTCTTTTCTGAGCTCACATCATTATCAGTTTTATGCAACCCCTCAAGTGACATTCAATCTTAGTACTTAGTACAACATCCTTTTACAGTTATAACAGCTTTTAAACGTGAAGCATAGCTTGACACAAGTGTCTTGCAGCGATCTACGGGTATCTTTGCCCATTCATCATGGGCAAAAGCCTCCAGTTCAGTCACATTCTTAAGCTTGCGCACTGCAACTGCTTTCTTTAAGTCCCACCAGAGGTTCTCAATCGGATTTAAGTCTGGTGACTGCGATGGCCACTTCAAAATGTTCCAGCCTTTAATCTGCAACCATGCTCTAGTGGACTTGGAGGTATGCTTGGGATCATTGTCCTGTTGAAAGGTCCAACGTCTTCCAAGCCTCAGGTTTGTGACGGACTGCATCACATTGTCATCCAATATCTCCTGGTACTGAAGAGAATTCATGGTACCTTGCACACGCTGAAGCTTCCCAGTACCTGCAGAAGCAAAACAGCCCCAAAGCATGATTGACCCCCCGCCATGCTTCACAGTAGGCAAGGTGTTCTTTTCTTCATAGGCCTTGTTCTTCCTCCTCCAAACATAGCGTTGATCCATGGGCCCAAACAGTTCAAATTTTGTTTCATCAGTCCACAGAACACTATCCCAAAACTTCTGTGGTTTGTCCACATGACTTTTGGCATACTGCAGTCGACTCTTCTTATTCTTTGGGGACAGCAAGGGGGTGCGCCTGGGAGTTCTGGCATGGAGGCCTTCATTACGCAGGGTGCGCCATATTGTCTGAGCAGAAACTTCAGTACCCACATCTGACAAATCTTTTCTCAGTTCCTCAGCAGTCACACGGGGACTTTTCTCCACTCTACGCTTCAGGTAGCGCACAGCAGTCGAAGTCAGCATCTTCTTTCTGCCACGACCAGGTAGCGTTTCAACAGTGCCCTTTGCCTTGAATTTGCGAATGATGCTTCCTATGGTGTCTCTTGGTATGTTTAACATCTTTGCAATCTTCTTATAGCCATTGCCCTTCCTGTGAAGAGTAATCACCTGTTCTCTTGTCTTCCTGGACCATTCTCTTGACCTCACCATGTTTGTAACCACACCAGTAAATGTCTAGAAGGAGCTGAGTATCACAGTCATTTTAAAGCTGCCTAATTGGTGCTTATTAGGCTTTATTGCTGCTCCCTGATATCCACAGGTGTTTTCAATACCTGATTGAAAACACTTCATTGAACCTCTGTTCTTCAGAGTGGTAGTCTTTAAGGGGTTGAATAATTATGTCAATGAAGAATTCACAAAAGAAACATTTACTACTGTATTACAAAACTAATTGATGTCATTTTAGTTGCATATGGTTCTTTAAGAAGTCCTTGTAGGATTTCATTCTGAATACAATTACAAATGTACACTAAATTCCCTAAAACCATTTACAGCATTGGGGGTTGAATAATTTTGAACACAACTGTATATATATATATATATATATATATATATATATATATATATATATATATATATATATATATATATATATATATATATATACATATATTCTATTAGCTTGTTAATCAGTTAAACAAATGCATTTTAATGCATTTAATTTTTAATCCATAGAAATGTCTCTAAGGTGATTTTTATTTTTCTTTACTTTCACTGAACAAAGTTAATAATAACTAATAAAGTGGGCGTTGAGTGTGTGTTCATAAATCTTAATATGCTGAACAGCTGATTTGTTTTCAAATAGATCAATCAACTTAGGTTATTTATAGAACTCAGTGAGTCTCAGTGCAAATAAAAAATTACTTCAATTTCACCAGTTAAAGAGTTAAAAGTAAGCAGTTGTTTTAACATGTCCACTTTCACACCTCCACCAGCTCTTCACAGCTACATTTCCACCACTACATGAAAACAGAAAATACACCACATCCGCAAAGAAGTTCTCTACTTTCATTCCTCTAACATAGTCACTGCTTTGTGTGTTTACAGGACTAATAATACATTAGTTTCTTTGCAATTTCTGCTCTTATGTTTAACAAGGAATGAAGATCAGTTACAGATTCCAACAATATAGACCTGATTACAGAAATAGATAAACTGATCAACAGTCATGCTGAAGTATGTATAATGTCCTAATCACACGATAAACTCATCACTCAGGACATTCAGACTGCAGATCTTTTGCAACAACTATTAAAGACAAGAAGAGAGTGAGAACCAATATATCCCTCTGTTCAGTGCCCCATGCACTGGCAGTGACCCATGCACTTTATGATTTCCTTGTTGTACCATGGAAACACTTAATTTCTGCAATTTTCAAAGACCTGTGGCAGTGCATTACAGAAAACCCTCAGAAGAAAAGGTCTTTAACAGTTTCAGTGTTTATGATGTATTCCTGGGGCCCATTTGTTTGTATGTTGCTAACCACATACGAAATGAAATTACATAACCAATTTTATCTAATCTTAGAAATTATGTTCTGGCTAATTAGGTTAATTCAAAATGTGGCCAGATTTAAACAGTATTGCAGAATTGAGTTGTTTATGTTAATTCTAGAAAAAAAAAATTATAATCTACCAAATAAATCTCACATTGATTATAAAATACCACTACTGATGTATAATAGCACTGAATGGTCTCCAGCCACAGTATCTGAGTGAACTTTTGTTCTATTTTGATCCACTATGCCTACGTCAATCAAAAGTTGCAAGATATTTGTTGGTACCTCAAATAAAGCAAACTGTCTCAGGGGCAGATTTTTCTTTTACAACCCCACACTTATGGAACAGACTTTCAATTAGTGTTCTGGAGTCAGACACAGTCTCAGTGTTCAAGTCTAGGCTGAAAATATACTGTATTTATTTAGTCAAGCCTTTAGTCAGTAGATGTTTCTTAGGTAAAGGAGCAGATCTGGGGGATCATGGAAATAGAGTGTTCTGTGAACTGGGATATTTAGATGTTGTCGTCCCCCCACTCTCACCCTTTGTTAGGCACGGCACGGAGGCGCAAGCCAGAGTAATGGCAAACAGAAACTTTATTCAACAACAGGCAGAGCCAACACAAAAAGCACTCACAGCACTTGTGATAGTCCGTGAATATAATCCGAGGGGAGCTTCAGAAGAGAAGCGCAGCTGTGGAGTGTGCGAGGAGTCCGAAACGGAAAGTAAGTAGCGGGATAACTGGACGTACAAGCACACCAACATTAACCAACACGAAACACGCACGAACATACAATAACGGACAGGGAGTGTGGGTTTATATAGGCGGTGTGATGAGTGAGTAGATGAGAGTCAGGTGTTCCCCATAAAGCCCGATTGCGAGCAGCTCTGTGCGGGCGGGGCACGCACGGGAAAAGGAGCGAGGTGCTTTGGGGAATGCCGAAGTCTGACAGCCGCCGAAGGGGGCGTGGCAGGGGAATTCCTGACACCACCCCCCCAAAGGGGCGGCCCCTGATGCCCCAAACCCACAGCACGCCCGGCGGGCCAGGGCACTCGGAGAAGGGCCCCTCCGACCGCCCAGGGTCAAAGGGAACCCGGCCGGAACCGCCACAAAGCCAGGAACAGCAGGGAAGGGCCCGAGTCGAAGCGACCACCACCGCGGAGAGCCGGAATGGGACAACGACCCCAGCGGGATCCCGGAACGGAGCACAGCCTCACGCGGAGGCCAGGAACGGGGCGACGTCCTTGGCGCAGACTAGAGGTGGAGAGACGTCCACCACGGAGACCTGGAGCAGAGCGACGCCCTCAGTGAAGACCAGAGGCAGTGCGACGTCCTCCACGGAGCCTTGGAGCAGAACGACTCCCTCCGTGAAGACCGGAGGCAGCGCGACGTCCTCCACGGAGAGTTGGAGCAGAACGATGCCCTCTGCGGAGGCTGCAGGCAGATCGACGACCCCCCCTGGAGACCTGGAGCGGAGCGATGCCCTAGGCGTGACGTCCCTGGTGGCAACCTGAGGCTGAGCGATGACCACCCCGGCGACCTGAAACGGATCGACGCTACCCAGGAAGGTCTGGAGTGGAGCCTCATCACCCACGGGGACCTGGAGTGGAGAGACAACCTGGGGACTACCGGAAGCAGGGCAGAGCTCTCAACGGGGCTTACCGGCTGGAAGACCCTCTGGATGGAGACCGGGGATGGAGCGACGCCCCTGACTGAGCACAGAGTCTGAGTGATGACCTCGGCAGGGTTCATCGGTGTGACCTCACCCTCCAGGGAGCTCAGGAGCGACCTGTCTTCATCCAGGGAGCCTGGAGGCAGGATGTCACCGTGAGAGGGGTCCTGAGGCGAGCCATCACCGAGAGAGGAGCTCATGAGTGAGACGTCGCCGAGGGAGGAGCTCATGAGCGAGACGTCGCCGTGGGAGGAGCTCGGGAGTGAGACGTCACCGTGGGAGGAGCTCTGTGACGTGATTTGGTCTTCTGAGTGCTTGTGGGGCGACCCGTCACCTTTTGGGAGACTGTGGGGCGAGCCGTCGCCTTCGGATGAAGCCAGGGGCAGCGGTTCGACATCCCTTTGGCAGTCCCGGAGCTGAGGTGAGTGCTCTGGGGACTCCTTAGGTGAAGAGGAGGTCTGTGACGTAGCTTCGCCTTCTGAGTGCTCGTGGGGCGAGCCTTCACCTTCTGGGAGACTGTGGGGCGAGCTGGCGCCTTCGGTGGAGCCCGGGGGCAACAGGTCAACATCCTTTTCGCAGTCTCGGAGGTGAGTCGAGTGCTCCAGGAACCCATTGGGTGATGAGGTGCTCTCAGGGATGCGCAGGCGCTGAGCTGAGCACTCCTTGGAGGGCGGGGACGGAACCGAGCTCGCCTGGAGACCCTGGAGTGAAACCGAGCTCGCCTGGAGACCCTGGAGCGAAGCGGAGCTCTCCCAGAAGTCCTGGGACGGAACCAAGCTTTCCTCAGGGACCAGGAGCGAAGCCGAGCTCTCATCAGGGACCTGGAGCGAAGAGAAGCTTTCCTCAGGGACCGGGAGCGAAGCCGAGCTCTCATCAGGTACCTGGAGCGAAGCCGAGCTCTCATCAGGGATCTGGATCAAAGAGGAGCGCTCCTGGAAGCCTAGGAGCGGAGAGGGAGCCGCCTGGAAGCCTAGGAGCGGAGAGGAGCTCGCCTGGGGACCCTGGAGCAGAGAGGAGCTCACCGGGAGTTTGTGGGACGAAGCCGAGTTCCTTTCAAGACTCTGGAGCCGAACCAAGCTCCCGGGGACTCTCTGGAGTGGAACCAAGCTCTTGGGGACTCTCTGGAGCGGAACCGAGCTCTTGGGGACTTTCAGGGACAGAGAGGAGCTCATGGGATCGCTCAGGGACAGAGAGGAGCTCACGGGGTCGCTCAGGGACAGAGAGGAGCTCTCACGGAGGTCCGGGGATGGAACGGAGCTCTCACGGAGGTCCTGGGACGGAACGGAGCTCTCTTCAGGACCCTGGAGCGGAACGGAGCTCTCTTCGGAGACCTGGAGCGGAACTGGACCAACCCGAAGGATCTGGAGCAGGATGGAGAGCTCCTGGAGGTCCTGGAACGAAACGGAGCCAGCCTGGATATCCTGGAGCACAGCGGAGATCCCTTGGAGGACCTTCGGCGGCGCGGAGCTGTCCTGGAGGGCCTGGAGCAGTGCGGTGACCTCCTGGAAACTCTGATGAGGAGTGGCGTTCTTGGAAGCAGGGGAAAGAAGATGGAGATCAGCCGTGGTTATCCCGAGTCCCCTGGTGAGAAGCTGGAGGAACCTGGTGCATGAGCTGACCTTGCCTTCAGTCGTGCTCCACAGCTCTCTGGCAAGGGAGAGAGATTCCTCAGTCAGCAGAGACATGTGGAGCGCGATTTTCGCTTCTTTTGTGGGATAACTGGCTGGATTCAACTCCACGTATTGACCCACGCTCTGTAAAAACCCCCTCCATTCAGCTCTGTTGCCGGAGAAGCGAGCCGGGAGTCCCGTGACGTCATTGAGGGGGTGTGGCACTGCCGAGCGTGACTGAGAAGCGGCTGCGAGCTTCCGGGTTTTCCCGGGGGCGGAGCTTGGCTGCTGCTTGATCGCGGCTGGGCGAACCTGACCTCCGAGGCGTTAATCCGATCATGTCCTTTCTTTTATTTTATCCTTTTTTTCTTTTTTTCTTTTTTTTCCCCATATATTCCTTTTTAGGGGTCCGTTATTCTGTTAGGCGCGGCACAGAGGCGGAAGCCAGAGTAACGGCAAACAGAAACTTTATTCAACAACAGGCAGAGCCAACACAAAAAGCACTCACAGCACTCGTGATAGTCCGTGAATATAATCCGAGGGGAGCTTTGGAAGAGAAGCGCAGCTGTGGAGTGTGCGAGGAGTCCGAAACGGAAAGTACGTAGCGGGATAACTGGACGAGTACTAGCACACCGACATGAACCAACACGAAACACGCACGAACAATAACAATATTGGACGGGGAGTGTGGGTGAGTGATAGGTTTATATAGGCGGTGTGATGAGTGAGTAGATGGGAGTCAGGTGTTCCCCATGAAGCCCGATTGCAAGCAGCTCTGTGTGGGCGGGGCACGCACGGGAGAAGGAGCGAGGTGCTTTGGGGAATGCCGAAGTCTGACAGCCGCCGAAGGGGGCGTGGCAGGGGAATTCCTGACACCCTTTCTCTCAGGTTTGTTGACAGTAGTGTGGAGGGCCATTTCTTATCCCAAAGATCTCTCCTGTATGTGTTACCTTCTGGCTCTTCTATTTAGTTATGCGAGTCTTGCCAGAGTCCCCACTTACAACTTGATCACTATGTTAAGTGTTTTAAACATTTATGAAACAATGAGAATATTTAACAAAACTTAAGAATACTTGAATCCTTAAGAATACTTAAGTTAGATATACATACTATATACTAACTTAAGTTAGACCTACTCCTGAGGTAGCAGGGCACAGTTTTCCTCTCCTTTCCTTTTCTTTCCTTTTCTTTCCTTTCCTTTCCTTTCCTTTCCTTTCCTTTCCTTTCCTTTCCTTTCCTTTCCTTTCCTTTCCTCAGATCTGCCTGATTCACCCTGTAGCCCTACCTCTAGATAGAGTTCTACATCAACAGGTTAAAGATACATCTCAAGAATTTTGAGGATGGATTTGGATTGTAATTAATATCATCAGTCTGCTACAGTGGCTCAGGTTGCATTTAAGTGCCATCACTGCACACCTCAACAATGATCCAACTGTAATGAAGTGCCACCCAAATAAGACCCAAAAGGGTTCCCTTTTGAGTCTGGTTCTTTTTAAGGTTTATTCTTCATGCCATCTCAATGAGTTTTCTTTGCCACAGTCACCACTGACTCATTAGGAATAAACTATAAGGAACAAACTTATATAATACATACTTGTATAACCGCTTTAACTCTGTAAAACTGCTTTGAGACAACATTCATTGTTAAAAGTGCTATACAAATAAAAATGTATTGAATTGAATTGAAATTGAACTGGTGATTTGTGACAAGTGTCTGTGTGGGTATTTTGTTTCATATGTTTTCCTGCTGGCATGCAATAACAACTGCTGAATAACCTAAAATGTTATTGAATATATTTTTTTCATGTATTGTCTTTTTTATATATGACTTTAACTCCTTTATTTCAGTGGTGCAGGCCAATCACACTCTGAATATTTATTTTGTCTTTCATTTCATTTATTTTGTTGTTGGACCGCTGAATCTAAATGCCGCTTTTCACCTTGGCCCATTTTTTTTTTTTCTTTAAAAGAGGTCAGTGAGTGTCAGTCAAGATAAAATGTGCACAAGACTTTGGCAGTTAAAGATTTAAAAATAAGATATTGTTTTCACTCATACTGTATACATTTACACTTTCCCCCACTCTTCATCTCAATTTGCACCACTGCATTCACATAGAAACTAAACCTACAACCACAAACTGGTCTCTGCTCTCACACCTCTATTAATAATACACTTGTGAAAAGTTTATTTCTAAAAAATAATAGCTCTAATAATAAGAAGAATAATGAGAAGAATAAGAACTCACTTTTGTACATCCACTCACTTTGCATTTTGGAAAAGGTTGTCTTAAAGTAGAAGAACATAATAATGTATTTTTAAACAACATTTTATTTTAATTGTTTAATTGTAAAACACATTTCAGTAAAAATTTATAGTGATCCTCATATTTACACAATTCACTATTTTAAAATGACTAAATACAGCATTATAATGCACCCAACCACAAATAAAAAGTCATCACAAATCTGTCCCATTAACAAAACAAAGAGATCAGCATACCTTATGTTCTCTATGCAGTTACTAGAGCTGAATCCCACATAACACATTTAGGATGTTAAAGAATGGGAAATTCACATCATTAAACAATCATAAAAAGCATTGGCCAACATCCTAAATATTGTTTTTCCAATATCATTGCTGGATTGAGAGAGGGGTTGATATTTTAGAAATTGTAACTGATGAAAAAACAATAGTAGTAGATTATATTTAATTATAATTATATAAAAAAAATATGATTATAATAGTAGAGTGTTCATAATAAAATGGCCAGTAAGGGTTTGTTCATGTCTCTTATCAATATCTAAATATTATTTTGTTTCTAAATGTCCCTGCTGTGGAGACTCTGGCTTCAAAAGCTCAATGAGTGCCAGTGGAGTTACATTTGACCATCATATCAACAAATACAGTTCTTTAGCATGTACCTTTACACTTCCTTCAGATCTTCACAGCTAAATTTGCAGAATAGAAAATATACCACAAATGCAAACTAGTATCTGCTACCAGGCTTTTAACACTGTTATGGCTCCGTCTATGTACAGAACTAATGAGACGTGTTTGTCTCTGGAAAGTTGTTGCTATTATACTTAACACAATGTTAAACAATGTTTAGTGATTATTACAAAAGATAATTTTCTGCATTATTTTGATATAATGTTTAAGACCAAACTGGTCTTATACTGAACTTACATAAAGCTGTTCTTGCAAGTGCTGTGCAGTAGTTTGGTCTTACACATTAATAGCAAACTGAACAAATTCTCCAATTTTGTTCATAACGGCCTAATCACTAATCTCACACCAGGGCATGTGATGACTGTTTATCTCTTCATGGTAACAGCATGGCTATGTTTTACATGTACTGCGATGGCTTCCATGGTGACCAGAACTGAGTCCCTCAGAGCACCTTGGAGATACTTTGAATGTAAAATTTACAGCATGAATGAGCAGCTGATGAAATCTGGAGTGATCATATAATTCTGTGATTATGGACTAGAATCTAAAATGATAGGGTAGTGTAGAAAAGAGTAGAATATAAATGCAATAGTCCCAATATGTATTGCTAGTGAAATATCTTCAGAATTGTTTTCACTCTGAATATTTATTTTATTTTATTATTTTTATATATATATATATATATATATATATATATATATATATATATATATATATATATATATATATATATATATATGATATAAATGTGCTGTACATTCTTTTGGATTAAGTGCAAATTACATATAAACTATATAATGTTAACATGTTTTTAAGTCTTCCTTTTCATAGAAAAACTTAAAGAAGCTCACAGCAGCAGGTAAACATTTCAGCTAGTCATAACCCTGACTTCCACTCTAGAATGTACAAACAGCATCCAGTCATTTTGTTTTAGACGTTCAAATGATTGTGAGCAATTGTCACTGAGAACCAGGTGATAGCAGAATACAAAAGATCAATAAGTCAATAAGTTTGCACACACTGTCCTAACCACACGATAACCTCATCACTCAGGGCAGTTAGACTGCAGATTAAGAACTCACTCTAATGAAAACACAAAGAGAACATTTACTCACAGAACATCAAAGTGAGTGGACTGAACTCCATCATGTGCTTCTAATGACTGACTGACTGACTGACTGCAGAGATGTGTGTTATAGCCAAACCACTTCCTGTTTTCTTAAAGAGAGAGAGAGAGAGAGAGAGAGAGAGATAGATAGATAGATAGATAGATAGATAGATAGATAGATAGATAGATAGATAGATAGATAGATAGATAGATAGATAGATAGATGGATAGATGGATGGATGGAGTTGTCTCAAAGCAGCAAATTTGATTTGATTGATTTGATTTGAAGTTCTGAGATCCTGTGCAGATCTCATTCACACTCTCACGATGTGTCTTCATGCACATCAACAGCAATAAAGGGAATTATAAAAGGCTGCTGTTTAAATTCTGGAGTGAGTTGGATGAAGTGGTAGAAGGTGTACCTAGGAATGAAAGATTGGTAAATTGGGCAAACTTTAATGTGCATGTAGGTGAAGGGAACAGAGGTGATGAGGAGGTGATGGGTAGGTATGGCCTTAAAGAGAGGAGTGTGGAAGTGTAGATGGTGATAGATTTTGCTAAAAGGATGGAAATGGCAGGGGAAAATACTTATTTTAAGAAGAAGGAGGATCATAGGGTGACATAAGAGAGGAAGGTGCACACAGGTGGACTATTGTCTATGTAGGAGATTAGACACTGTAAGGTGTTGGCAGGGGACAGTGTAGCTAGACAACATCGAATGGTGGTCTGCAGGATGGCTTTGGAGGTGAAGAAGAAGAGGAGGAGTGAGAACAGAAAGAAGAATATGATGGTGGAAACTGAAGGAGGAAGACTGTAGTATGAGATTCAGGGATGAGGTCAGACATGGGCTCTGTGGTGGTGAAGATGTGTTGAACAATTGGGCAACTGCTGCAGACGTGATAAAGGAGACAGCTAGAAAGTTACTTGGTGCCTCCTTATAGTTCGTTTCTACTCACTTCTCTTTCAAAGACTCTCCACCAGAGGGCATCTCTGAAGACTCTTCGCAATCAGACGAGCCTTCGACTAAAACTTACTAATAATCATGACTTAAACATGATTATATAATTGTCCTAATACGCTACGCTACTCTTTTTAGAGGGAAAAATCATTTGCACAGTTTTAGTTTGAGATTAAATCGAATGTGAGTCAGTCTAAGCAGATTGTTCTTTACTTGCACAAATAAAAGTTAATCAGAAACATTTTTATACATGGAGTCTTTACTTATTATTCCACCAAGTTACATTTTTCAGTGTTAATCTGTGGAACGCCAATAGTGATGGACAGGGGTTGATGGAAGAGGTCAGACAGGAGTCTCTATGGACTGTTGTGTTTCAGATGATATTGTTATTTGTGGTGAGAGTAGAGAGCAGGTTGAGAAGAGCCTGGAGAGGTGAAGGTACATGCTGGAGAGAAGGGGGATGAAAGTCAGTAGGAGTAAGACAGAGTACATGTGTGTGAATGAGAGGGAGGGCAGTGGAGTGGTCTGGTTGCAGGGAGAAGATGTGGAGAAGATGGAGGAGTTCAGGCACCTGGGGTCAACAGTGCAAAGTAATGGAGAGAAGTGAAGAAAAGAGTGCAGGCAGGGTTGGGTGGGTGGAGAAGAGTGATAGCAGGAGTGATTTGTAATAGAAGAGTATCTGTGAGAGTGAAAGGAAAAGTTTATAGGACTGTGGTGAGACCTGCAATGTTGTATGGTTTAGAGACAGTGGCGCTGGAGGTAGCAGAGCTGAAGATGTTGAGGTTTTTGTTGGGAGTGACGACGCTGGACAGGATTAGAAATGAGTTTATTAGAGGGACAGCGCATGTAGGACGTTTTGGAGACAAGACGAGGGAGGTGTGACTGAGATGGTTTGGACATGTGCAGAGTAGGGACATGGGGTATATCAGTAGGAGAATCCTGAGGATGAAGCCACCAGGAAGGAGGAAAAGAGGAAGACCAAGTAGGAGGTTCATAGATGTGGTGAGGGAAGACATGCAGGTAGTTTGCTTGAAAGAGCCAGATGTAGAGGACAGAGTAGTGTGGAGACGGATGATCCGCTTTGGTGACCCCTAATGAAAGCAATCTAAAGAAGAAGAAGAAGAAGAATTCTGACTATTGAATCCTCACCAGGACTTGGAAGAAACGGAATGATGAAGTTATCTAGCAGGGTTTAACACTGAATTCACTTTTGATTGTCTAAATCACTGCTACTGCTCTAATGTTCATTGCCTATGTTGTGTATTGGACATTTTCAGTGTTATTCTTTTACTTGATTACACAGTGGAGCAGTGTGTAAAGATGCAGTGGTTCCTAATCCCATGTGGAAAATTACTAAAAAAAACAAGAGCCAACATAAGACAGTAAACAGTATTACAATATAGCAGTATATTTGAGTTTAATACATACATTTAAAGCAGTAGAAATAAAGTCTTGATTAGTTTTTATTTTAACCAAAATTGGCAACAAAAATAAAACCTGAAAACCTTCAAAATGTTTTCGTTCACTCCATTTTTATTACACTTTTCATTCATATTTATTCTTGATATTCTTGATCCTCTTTGTCATAATAATAAAATAATAACTTCCACCCTTCAAAAATTGAAGCACCACTTATTAGTAATTAGTAATTAAAATTACATAAAAAAACGAAGAGAAATATAAAATGTAATAAAAAATGAACATTTATAACTTTACATTTTTTTAAAAATGTTACATAAATTGTTGATGTATAAAATATGTTAAAAAAATATGTGTATATAAAATTCATTGTTTTTTGGCACACAACATAAGTAGAAAATGAAAGGCATATCTATCTATCTATCTATCTATCTATCTATCTATCTATCTATCTATCTATCTATCTATCTATCTATCTATCTATCTATCTTGCTGTAACTGCACTGCTACGTAATAACTACTGTATATAATTGCACTTATACAGCTTATTACGGACGCTGCTGCTGATGATGATCTGATGAACTTTGCTGCAAATCTACATGCACTCTTACATTTTTTCGAATGACACTTGTATGTACCGTTTTATTACTATTTACAAACATTTCCTTTTTAAGGCAGACAGAATTATTTTGCTGCTGCTGATATTAATATTAAATGAACTTTAAAATGAACACAATGAAGAAATGATTTTCCAACGATCTGTTGGATGACTGCTTCATCAGTGTACACAGTCACATGGCTCACTGCAGAATGAAAAAAAAAGAGATTGCACTAAATACAATTATAAATACATATCTCCTGATATTGGTGTCATCCATGTGACAAACAATTTAACTTCTGAATCAGTGACTGCAGCTAGAAATCAGTAAGTTATATTTGTGTCAGTATTGTGAATGTTCATAGCTAACAATGTCCTCACTTTCCAAGTAGAATGATATGATGAAAAGTTCTCTTTACAGGTTCCAAACTCACATGGATGACTGGACAAAGTGTGAGAAAGGGTTTTGTGTACTGGATAGAGAGCATAACTGCTAGGTGTGAAATTACACCAAATGTACCTTTAAAATATTTCTTACTTCATGGTGATGGATTTTTTTATACTGTAAAAGACATGAATTTTACCTCCATGTTGTGCTTCATCTCTGAGTAGACAGTGTCGTTTTCCACACTGGTCTTATCTAGTTGGAATTAAAATATCCTCAATGAATGTCCATAACAATTAAAACTCATCAAAACTATTGAATCGAAAATGATCTGAATGTTAAATCACACACAGTTGAAATATATTATGTCACTGTATTGTTGGATTCTGGTCAGAATCATTTGATCAATTTTCTCATACAGAAATGCTGCTTCATATCACAGGTTTATATAAAGGCAATTCTACAAATACATGATCTGTTTTATTGTAACTAATCATATATTTATTGATGAATTTTGCTTCACTTTGTATTTTTCTTGCTTTTTTCATTCGCTTGAGTTCAAGCCTAGCATAAGTCACATCATTTACACTGGGTTCAGCATCAGCACCTACAACAGCAAAAAAACAAAACCATCCCTGAGATCTTGTGTAGTGTAGTGTAATAAATCAGTCATAGCTCCGACCTTGTGGCTTTTTTTTGGCAACTTAATGTTTTCATTCGCTGATAACTTTACATGTTTCAGCTAATGGAATAAAAATTACGTCTGCAAATTTTTTTGAAAAAATAATGCATCAGCAGTTTTCAATGTAAAAAAAATTCACCACTTTATGATCTTCGGGCTGAAAAAAAGCCACTAAGTTTAAGTGGTGTAAAAATATATCAGATCAATATTTTTTTCGCTTTTTCACTTAAATCTGTTAATCGACCTCAGTTCTGATCAAAACTACAAAAAAATGTTTTGAGACCATGAAATAGAGTTGTGGATAAAAAGCTTAGTTTCACATTTTCCGCGCACACGCAAGCATGCACACACGCACACGCTCACACTGGAACACACGTGCAAACACATAAAAACACACCCAACACACAAAGACTAGAAAATTGCAAACAAAAACAGAAAATAGGAAAATGAATGGGAATCTCCATAGGAAAATGCGGAAACTAAGCTTTCTAGCCACAGCTCTATTTCATGGTCTCTTGGCGCCACCTAGTGGGCAACAGTAAAAAACGCAAATGTAAACTCTTCCAAAGAGGGGGCTCTACTGACTTTTAAAAATGTATGCCTATATAATGTAATTTTGGAGCAATTAAAAAAATGTCGTTATAATAGGAGTCAATGGGGAAAAATCATCAAAATGATTAAAAATGATGCTGCAAAAAAACTAACCATGCATAAAAGTCAGTTTTTTCCCAATTTTGACACATCCAAGCCTGTGATAAATGGTAAAAAAAAATCCAGTTTACAATTACATTTTATATCAAATTTTTGTGTTTTTTCCTATTTTTGTGATGTCACTAATTTAATTGGCAATTAAAATTTAAAATCCTGGATTACAATTTTTTTTGTAGTTTTGATCAGAACTGAGATTGATTAACAGATTTAAGTGAAAAAAGTGGAAAAAAATATTGATCTGATATATTTTTACAGCACTTAAACTTAGAGACTTTTTTCATCCCAACGATGGGTTCTGTAAGGCTAAATAAGGGTTAATACAATTTAAGTCATTATCAGTCTCCTGTGAAAACCACACTGGATCAAGCTGCATTTTTAGACTAAACCTCTTGGGTTCATTTCCATCATTGGCTTTTAATGAGTCTTGTGATAGAACCGACTTTCAGCTGATGACTTCAGATTCTTGGCTAAAATTAAAAACATATGCTACCATTGTTTCCATTTGTCTTCTTTCTCTTCTCTGGGGTGCAGCCTCACCTGTACACAGTTTAGTGTGTTAATCAGTAAAAGACACTCCTGTACTTTAGTTCATCTAAAGTTAAGCCTCCTAATTTAGCTTTCTATAATTCGGAGAAATATCACTAACCCTTGTAGCAGAGGTATAAATAATAAAAATGAAAACACCCAGTGAAACATCCCAACTTGTATTCAAATTAAATTCCACACTACATAGCAAAAACAATTATCAGACCTTTTTTCCTTTTGTAGCACCACAGCAGGATCAATAAAATAAATACAGCAATGAGCAAAAGTCCCAAACCCACAGCCACTCCAAAGACCAATCCTATTTCACCAGTGGGACTAGAACCTGAGACTGAGGGGAAAAAACAAACAAACAAAAAACTAAAGTGAAATTGATGTTTTATTAAACAATGAAACAGAAAAAATAATTCTGAGAAGTTTTCTCACGTCTGACTGAGATCCAGCTTCTCGGTGACTCTCCTCTCTCTGGGTGTTTACAGTGGTAGAAACCTTCATCTGACTTTGAGACTTTATGGATGATCATCTCTCCTGTAGTCTGGTTCTGGACGACTGATCCATCTTTATAGAAATCAGCTCGGAGGTTTGAGGGATTTGTGTTACGATATAAACAGTGTAGAGTCAGAGGATGTCCCTCAGTCACAGGATGAACAGAACTCTCCAGAATCACATCTCCACCTAGAACACAGAAAATTCCAGGAAAAACAACATGATTCAAACTAGGATATAAACACAATTCTGTACATGCTTTACAGAAATAATTCTGAGATTATTAGCACAGTTTATCTGCATTAAAATAAACTTACTAAACCTGTGTATTTTGCAGGTATGTAATTTAATTCTGCAGGAAGCTCGGTACATAATCTCATGTTCACCTGCTTTATGGATGCATCAGTACAGATTATTTTAATTCAGTTCACATTTACTGGTTCTAATAAAATGCTAGATATGCTACTATTAAATGAAAATCTGGTGTATGTTGCCATGTTAATGATCAGATGACAATAATTGTAGCAATTTGAAAGTATTTAACACTTAATCATGAAAGCAAACCAGACTACAAACTGTGCTCTATGGAACAAAATTCATAGAAACAACAATCACATTCTCCTAAAATAAACATAAACATGTTAGGGCATAAGGATTTTTAATAACACAAGGTACTGTGAAATGTGTGCATGCAAGGTTTTTCCAAAGACTTGAATATGTTCCCAAATAGTTGTTCAATTTTAAACTCTTTGAAATCTGAATATTCTGTAATGAAACTTTTAATCCTTTAACAGTAAACACACTACATGAAGACTCACCATGAACTGTGATGTTGACAGGATTACTGTTTTCTCCAGATTCAGACTCACACCAGTAAACTCCAGTGTAGGATGTGGAGAGGAAGCTGATGTTACATGTAGATCCTGTAACTGATCCCCACTGTGAACAATCTAACACTCCTTCACTGTCTGTGTATCGTCTCACTGTCCATCCAGTAGAGTTACTCTGGTCCTCACAGCTCAGTGAGAGAGAGTCACGAGTAAAGTGTTGAGTTCTGCTGGGACTGATGATCAGAGACACTGGAGGAGATTCACCTTAAACATGCACACACACACACACACACACACACACACACACGCACACACACACACACAGTGAATATTTTATAGCATTGTACAGTCACAAACAATTTGAGCAGTACATCAGTTTAAACTAATTGAAGCTAAACTTTTTTTTGTTTATTCAACAAGACATTTAACTTTAAGCTCAACTGTATCCTGCATCAGCCAAATGAGCAAATTGACTGGAAAATGTAAAAGCAATATTTAAAAACTGACAGGAATTTTCTGTACATATATGAGCAATTAAAAGAAATATATATCATACTTATTTATAGAGATTTGTGATTTGCTGCTAGTAAAATCCTGTAAATTCTACAGTAATGTTTTACAGTGAGGAACTGACATACAATTAGAAATTCACATCAACAGGGAACATTATGTCTGCTTACCACTAGATGTCACTGTCACCTGAGATTTAGTCTTGCTCCATTACATCACTTCCAGGAGACTTCTTCATTTTAGAGTGTATATACATTTAGCGCATGCTATTATAAATATCAGTTTGTGCCAGTTTTAACAAGCTTATGCATTTTAATAAATAAATGTTGCATTACACTGATCTTACATTCACACTTATGTAATCTATACTTCATGTCAAGAGTTGATTTTCTGTACCAGTGATCCATAGGGGCTGTGGATTGCTGTACAGTGTGTAACCATCTGGGTCTCGTTCATTCAGCAAGTTCTGTGGAGATACACTCAGTACTGTCTGTGGTCTCTCTGTTAAGACACAGTAGGAGTCATGTTTAAGTACAAAAGACCAACTATGCAGTGAGGAAAAAATACAAACTATTGATACAATATTAGTGATATTAGTAATTTTCCCCACTTTATTAGTAAAACAGCTTTAAAATCACTCAATTGGTTTACTTTTTTAAAGGTGACTGAAATAAATATATAAGTTAGGTTATTAAGGAAGTGAAGATCATTTCTTTATATACATTTGTGACTTCTGGTTTTGGACGTACTGTAATCTGTGTATTTTTTGAGTGATGCAGTGTTATGAATCAGAGTTACTGTTTCCAAACTTAAGTACAGATAATTTTACTCTAACAGCATGTTCTCATGTGTTTTATTCAATTTAAAATTAAAAGAAATTTTCAAATCACAATTTGAAGTCATGGCCTACCTCTCGCTGTAACCTTGACAGGATCACTGAACTCTGTGTAGTAAAGTTTGTAGTTTCTCCTGCGTGCACGACACGTATACTCTGTTTCCTCTGCATTAATGACTGTCATATTCAGTGTGTTTGCTTGTTCACTGTTCTGAGGTTGTAACTGCTGATTATTTTTATGCCACTGAATCTCCCATCCAGTGGACTGCAGCTCACAGCTCAGAGTGATGGTGTCTCCAGTGTAGACGGAGCTCTGAGGATTTACTCTCACAGTTGGTTTGGGTTTAGCTGTTGGTATGAAATAATGAAGGTGTCAGAGCTGCTTGGCACTTTACAACAGAAGCTGTAGATTCAAAGTGCTTTCATGATTTTATTAAAAAAAAAATGTTTAGTATATGTTCAATGTAATAAAATTCATGAGTGGATTAAAGTGTAAACCATTTTAGATTGATATTGTTTATTTATAATTTAGTTTAGATTTTTATTTCTGTGATCCTGCAAAAGTGTGGTGGTAAAGCCATGACAAAAGGTTTTTTTTTTTTAATCTTAATATTTACAGGTTGCAGGACCAGGGCTTGAACTGGGATTGATTGCATGACAAACAACACCTCTAACAATGTGTCATAAGGAATTAATGGGAGTATTACAGTTTTTCTCAACTGCTTTCAGTCATTTCTAACAACAGAACTGCATTTCTCAAAACTACTCGTCACACCGTCAGAACCTGTTGTCAGTTCTGTCATATCAGCAATGTCTTGTTGTTTTCATCAATTTGCAATTGCTTTTGGACAACATGCAAATGATTCTGTACATCTGTCAGCTGCTTTTGGCAATTCTTGTTGCTTTTGTCCTGCTGTGCAAAATAACTTGTCCTGGTTCTCAGCTGAAATGTCACAACCACCAAACCAATTAGTCTTTTTCTCAGGTTGGAAGTCTGCTTCCGCTTCAACCATTGCTGAGTAAGCATCTATCGCAACTTCTGTTTGTGAACAATATTAGTGATATTTAGCGGTAAGTACAGTAGTCATTTTGTTTCTTACTCTTGTAAAATTGTTAATTCATACTTTTACGGAGCCAACACAAAATACCCGCAGAGATCGGGATAATCCGGCAAAAGGCAATCCATAAATAATATCCACGGTGCTTTACGGAGGAAGCCCGATTGCGATGAGCTCAATGTGGGCAGGGCACGCATAAGCAAAGGAACAGGGCATTCCCTGAAGCACAGAGGTATGACAGCCACCAAAGGGGGCGTGGCAGAGGGATTCCTGACACTATTAATACGGCTAAAAACAGGAAAAAATGGTTAATTATTGGGTATTGGTGGAGTTCAGGAACGGATTAATTGGTTTTTCATTATTTCTTATGGGGTAATTAGGTCCGGTTTTCGAACATTTCAGATTTCAAACGGTTTTCAGGGACGAATTAAATTCGATAACCGGGGGACCACTATACTATCAAAATGAGTGAACATGTTCTCAGAATTGTATGTCTGTACAGATTTCTACAATTTGTGAGTACATGTTTGCTAAGAAATATGTCCAGAATTGACAAATTGCTCTCATCTGAGTCTTCACCTTCGTTAACAAAGAGAAACATGTGCAACTCTAGACTAACCAATGATCAACCAGTTCTGTGAAATAGCTCAGAGGTGCAACTCATGAAGACTGATTTGGCAGGGTCACATATATACAGTGCACAACACAAGTGTTCCCTTTTCTGATGGAAGCTGAAGGAAGAAGAAGAGGATTAAGACTGCGTGGTGGAAGAGTACAGAGACACAGAAGAGGAAGGGGTATAAGATGCCAAAGATACACAGCGATTCCAGATGAAATCAGGGCCACACTGGTGGATCACGTTATCAATCATGGCCTTACAATGGAAGAGGCTGGTCGAAGGGTGCAGCCAAATGTTGGAAGAACAACTGTGTCATCAATAATTCAAACATTTCGTAGAGAGAACAGGTATGTAATGTACTGTATAGTAAAGTAATACTGTAGACTTACTGTTACATATACTGTAACACACCTTAGGTTTTCCATGCTTACAGTATTCTTAGTTATTTACTGTATGAATCAAAATCCTGTGATCCTTATACTTCTATAATTCACAATATATTTTCTCATGTAGGACTGCAAGACAACCTCGCAGGGGTGGCAGAGGGCCCCTTTTCACACCTCAGCAAGAGGAAGCAATTTGCAACATGGTTATGTCTAATGACACAATCATCACTCATCTCGATCTACGCCACCACCATTTATCTATTTATTATTATTTATACTCGCACCTTGTATTCAGTATAATGTTTACATGCTGTTTTTGCACCTTTAATACTACAGTATAATGTTTACATGCTGTCTTTGCACCTCCTTGCTGCTGTTTTTTTGCACTACATTGCTCTGTTCTGTTTGTACTTTCTCCTGGGTATAGTTTTTACATTTCTCCTCACACAGTTCTGTATATTTAAGTATACAGTAGGTTTACTAGTCGGCGCTATACTTGGTTTTTGTCTTTTGTCTTGTCTTGTGTTGTCTGTCTGCACTCTGTCTGTCTGTACTGTTCTTTTGTTTGCACTGTTTGCACCAGGTTGCACTCGATGCACTTTATGTTGTTTTGTTGTTTAGTGTAGCACCAGGGTTTCGGAAGAACGTTGTTTCGTTTTTACTGTGTACTGTGTACCACTGTGTATAGTAAAAATGACAATAAAAGCCACTTGACTTGACTTGACTTGACTTGACTTCATACCATGTATGAATGCATGGATGTCTGCATTTAGACAGATGTTCTGTAACCACTAGTTCAACGGTAAAAGACCTGGGTGTTATTTTAGACAGCGACTTGTCTTTCAAAAATCACATCAATCAGGTTACAAAAACAGCCTTCTTTCACCTTAGAAATATTTCTAAGCTAAGAAATATGTTGTCTATATCCGATGCAGAGAAGCTCGTCCATGCGTTTATGACCTCCAGAATAGACTACTGTAATGCGTTACTAGGTGGATGTCCTGCTTCATTAATAAACAAGCTTCAGTTAGTCCAGAATGCAGCAGCCAGAGTTCTTACAAGCTCAAAAAAATATGATCACATAACCCCGATCTTATCGTCCCTACATTGGCTTCCTGTTAGGTTTCGAATAGACTACAAACTATTACTTCTCACTTATAAAGCACTAAATGGTTTGGCTCCGTGTATCTATCCAGTCTTTTAACACGCTACAACCCGCCACGCTCCTGAGATCTCAAAACTCTGGGCTTCTAGTAGTTCCTAGAATAGCAAAGTCCACTAAAGGTGGTAGAGCATTTTCACATTTAGCTCCTAAACTCTGGAATAGTCTTCCTGACGGTGTTGGGGCTCAGACACACTCACCCAATTTAAGTGTAGATTAAAACGTATCTTTTAGCAAAGCCTACACATAACACACATCACATCATAACCTTGTGCTCCAGAACATCTGATCACATGCACATTATCAACTTGTGCTGTTAATATCATGAACAGCAGCTACGCTAATTCCTCTCCACTGCTTCTCTTTCTCTCCCCATCCCGAGGCATCCTGAGGTTGCTCCAGCTCCAGTCACCTCCCACCTCGTGATGATTACGGACCTTTAAAGAAGTAGATGCCGAACTCACAAACATCCTGAACCATCTAGAGACGTACCAGTGCCATTTGGATCCCGCTACATGTGTGGAGTTTTGACATTGGACCTCCTGGAGTGTTTAAAGGCTCTGGCATGGAGAAGCTGATGCTGGATCTGTGGTGATCACAAATGCTGAGCTTATAAAACTCGGAGCTACTAACCATATAGACTGTTTAAGACTGCAGAAAGAACATTACTTATAATCTTATACTCCAGTAATCATGTTAGTTCTCACTCCAGTGTTCTGTATTGTTGAAAGATTTATGATCAAACTCTTGATGTCACCCAGATGAGGATGGGTTCCCTTTGAGTCTGGTTCCTCTCAAGGTTTCTTCCTCATAACATCTAAGGGAGTTTTTCCTTGCCACAGTCGCCACGGCTTGCTCATCAGGGACAAATGCACACCATTCACCATCACTGTTGATTTGTGTAAAGCTGCTTTGAGACAATGTCTGTTGTGAAAAGCGCTATACAAATAAACTTGACTTGACTTGACTTGACCATGTAAATTACTGTAACACCTGGTTGATGCACAATGGTTTTCAAAAGTAACATCTATTTTTACCGGAGGGGCATTGTAAATTATGACACACACTAGTACGGTAATTTAGTAGTTTCTGGTCATCAAAACCTGAATTGAGTATAGTTTAAATAACTAAAACTGAGTATGATGTTCTACTGACAACATGACTAATAATTTTGCCACGTTCACAGTGTTGAAAAAATTACATGGGATTCCGCTGCCTCTGACACAATGATTGATGATGAGCAGGTGACGCGTATTTTCCGGTTATCCACTATGTTGTGCAGTTTGTACGTGTTGTTTTGAGAAATGCACTTGGAGATCTGCAAACTTCAATTCTGATCTGAGAAATGACTGAAAGCAGTTAAGAAAAACTGTAATGATGGGGGTCTTAAAGTGGAAAGGAACACACTGGTGACATCTGGTGGAGAAACAAAGGAAAGACGTGTATAGAAACTGAAGAAAGGGCAATGTGCTATATTTATGTAATTTTTAATTGTATTGTTCAGTGTAAATATTATTAATTACCTAAGCTGAATAAAGAGAATGATGTGCATGATGCTGATTATCACAATTTAGAAAGAATTACTGACTTCTCTCTTAATTTTCTCTTTAATCACAGTGACTTACCACAATAATACTGCAATCTTAATATAAAACTCAGATACTATAAAAAAAAAACACATGCCTACTATACTGAGAAGTGAAAGTCACCATTAAACAAACAGCTTACTGACAGATCAACATTTAAAGCATACAAACTGTTTTAACATATTAAATTAGAACAAAACAAAATAACACCCACAGACTCACCTGATACAGTCATTGTAACAGCTTCACTGGTATCTGAGATCTGGAATAAACTCGATTCTCCACAGGTGTAGTATCCGCTGTCAGAGTCTCTAACAGTCTGGATTGTGAAATTCTGTTCTGTGGGGTCTATAAGCCTGTTTTTATTTTTATACCAGCTGTATATCTTTGGAATGTCCCTACTATTCTGTATTTCACATCTGAGAGTAACAGTTTCTCCAATGAACACATGTGTATCAGGCTTCATGGATACCACAGCTTTATGACTCCCTGTAAAACATTCTGTTGTTAAAATTGCTTACGTAATGTAATGACCTGTATCCACTTATTATATAATGTGTTAGCATGACCACCTGTATTAGGGTGTTTTTTTGTTGTTGTTTTTAAGATATGTGTAACTTTGTTACAGTTAAGAAATCAGGGGCATCATCGAAAGCTTACTTTTGCAATTCTCATGACAGATGATCATGGATATTTGGATGAATTAAACACAAACTCATAATTAATCTACTCAAGAAATGGTAAGAAAACAAACAATAAAAAGCAAATGACAGAACAAATTATTCTTCTCACAATGTACAGTATAATTGAATATAAATCACCTTGAACCCGAGCCACTGGTATAAGTGAAATCAGCACTAAAAAGAAGCAGAAACAGAATATGGTGTAAATATGAAAAGAAAAGAAAAAATAAATAATAATAATTATTATTATTATTTATATACAGGTAGTTGTCGACTTACGACCACGATTGGGACCGACATATTGGTTGTAACACGGTTTGGACGTAAGTAGAGTAGGCTATATGTACAGCACTGTGGAAGCCGGTACGCACTGCCGCATGCAATGACGCAAGCCACCAGCCGCCTCCGGCACCATTCATAACACGATTTGGTCATAAGTAGAGAAGGCTATATGTACAGCACTGTGAAATCATGCCGGACATTATCAATTACTACACATTACCTTTGTGATTCTTAGTGTCTTTGGATGCAGGGTTGGGTTTAGTTCTAATAAAGTGGGTGTTGAGTGTGTGTTTAAAAATCTTAATACTCTGAACAGCTGGTTTGTTTTTAAATAGATCAACCAACTAATTTATAGAGCTCAGTGAGTGTCAGTGCAAATAAAAAATTGACTTCAATTTCACCAGATAAAGAGTTAAAAGTAAGCAGTTGTTTTAACATGTCCACTTTCACACCTCCACCAGCTCTTCACAGCTACTTTTCCACCACTACATGAAAACAGAAAATAAACCACATCCGCAAAGAAGTTCTCTACTTTCAGGCCTCTAACATAGTCACTGCTTTGTGTGTTTACAGGATTAATAATACATTAGTTTCTTTGCAATTTCTGCTCTTATTTTTTAACAAGGATTGGAGATCAGTTACAGATTCCAACAATATAGACTTGATTACAGAAATAGATAAACTGATCAACAGTCATGCTGAAGTATGTATAATGTCCTAATCACACAATAAACTTATCACTCAGGACATTCAGACTGCAGATAGATAGTCTTTTGCAACAACTTTTAAAGACAAGAAGAGAGTGAGAACCAATATATCCCACTGTTCAGTGCCCCATGCACTGGCAGTAACCCATGCACTGATAGAACCACTTTATGATTTCCTTGTTGTACCATGAAAACACTTCATTTCCGCAATAAAGACCTGTGGCAGTGCATTACAGAAAACCCTCAGAAGAAAAGGTCTTTAACAGTTACAGTGATCAGGATGTATTCCTGGGGCCCATTTGTTTGTATATTGCTAACCACATCCGAGATGAAATGACACAACCAATTTTATCTAATATTAGAAATGATGTTCTGGCTAATTAGCTTAATTCAAAATGTGGGCAGATTTGAACAGTATTGCAGAATTGAGTTGTTTATGATAATTATAAAAAATTTGAATCTACCAATTAAATATCACATTGATTATAAAATACCACTACTGATATTTAAAAGCACTGAATGGTCTCCAGCCACAGTATCTGAGTGAACTTTTGTTCTATTTCGATCCACTATGTCTACTTCAATCAAAAGTTGCAAGATACAGTTGTGTTCAAAATTATTCAACCCCCAATGCTGTAAATGGTTTTAGGGAATTTAGTGTACATTTGTAATTGTATTCAGAATGAAATCCTACAAGGACTTCTTAAAGAACCATATGCAACTAAAATGACATCAATTAGTTTTGTAATACAGTAGTAAATGTTTCATTTGTGAATTCTTCATTGACATAATTATTCAACCCCTTAAAGACTACCACTCTGAAGAACAGAGGTTCAATGAAGTGTTTTTAATCAGGTATTGAAAACACCTGTGGATATCAGGGAGCAGCAATAAAGCCTAATAAGCACCAATTAGGCAGCTTTAAAATGACTGTGATACTCAGCTCCTTCTAGACATTTACTGGTGTGGTTACAAACATGGTGAGATCAAGAGAATGGTCCAGGAAGACAAGAGAACAGGTGATTACTCTTCACAGGAAGGGCAATGGCTATAAGAAGATTGCAAAGATGTTAAACATACCAAGAGACACCATAGGAAGCATCATTCGCAAATTCAAGGCAAAGGGCACTGTTAAAACTCTACCTGGTCGTGGCAGAAAGAAGATGCTGACTTCGACTGCTGTGCGCTACCTGAAGCGTAGAGTGGAGAAAAGTCCCGTGTGACTGCTGAGGAACTGAGAAAAGATTTGTCAGATGTGGGTACTGAAGTTTCTGCTCAGACAATACGGCGCACCCTGCGTAATGAAGGCCTCCATGCCAGAACTCCCAGGCGCACCTTGCTGTCCCCAAAGAATAAGAAGAGTCGACTGCAGTATGCCAAAAGTCATGTGGACAAACCACAGAAGTTTTGGGATAGTGTTCTGTGGACTGATGAAACAAAATTAGAACTGTTTGGGCCCATGGATCAACGCTATGTTTGGAGGAGGAAGAACAAGGCCTATGAAGAAAAGAACACCTTGCCTACTGTGAAGCATGGCGGGGGGTCAATCATGCTTTGGGGCTGTTTTGCTTCTGCAGGTACTGGGAAGCTTCAGCGTGTGCAAGGTACCATGAATTCTCTTCAGTACCAGGAGATATTGGATGACAATGTGATGCAGTCCGTCACAAACCTGAGGCTTGGAAGACGTTGGACCTTTCAACAGGACAATGATCCCAAGCATACCTCCAAGTCCACTAGAGCATGGTTGCAGATTAAAGGCTGGAACATTTTGAAGTGGCCATCGCAGTCACCAGACTTAAATCCGATTGAGAACCTCTGGTGGGACTTAAAGAAAGCAGTTGCAGTGCGCAAGCCTAAGAATGTGACTGAACTGGAGGCTTTTGCCCATGATGAATGGGCGAAGATACCCGTAGATCGCTGCAAGACACTTGTGTCAAGCTATGCTTCACGTTTAAAAGCTGTTATAACTGTAAAAGGATGTTGTACTAAGTACTAAGATTGAATGTCACTTGGGGGTTGAATAAAACTGATAATGATGTGAGCTCAGAAAAGACATTTGTGGTTATTTCATTATAAATGTTATGTTATATTTGTCTGACCTACACGTGCCTCTTTGATTTAATTGTAAGCAGGATGACTGAATGATCATAATCATGTGTCAAACCGACCAAAACAATTAATTTCAGTGGGGGTTGAATAATTTTGAACACAACTGTATTTGTTGGTACCTCAAATAAAGCAAAATGTCTCAGGGGCAGATCTTTCTTTTACAACCCCACACTTATGGAACAGACTTTCAATTAGTGTTCTGGAGTCAGACACAGTCTCAGTGTTCAAGTCTAGGCTGAAAATATACTGTATTTATTAAGTCAAGCCTTTAGTCAGTAGATGTTTCTTAGGTAAAGAAGCAGATCTGGGGGATCATGGAAATAGAGTGTTCTGTGAACTGGGATATTTGGATGTTGTTGCCCCCTCATTCTCACCCTTTCTCTCAGGTTTGTTGACAGTAGTGTGGAGGGCTGTCACTTATCCCAAAGATCCCTCCTGCATGTGTTACCTTCTGGCTCTTCTATTTAGTTATGCTGCCATAGTGATTCTTGCCAGAGTCACCACTTACATCTTGATCACTATGTTAAGTGTTTTAAACATTTATAAAACAATGAGAATATTTAACAAAACTTAATAATCCTTGAATCCTTAAGAATACTTAACTTAAGTTAGAAATACTCCTGATGTAGCATCGCACAGTTTTCCTCTCCTTTCCTTTCCTTTCCTTTCCTTTCCTTTCCTTTCCTCAGATCTGCCTAATTCACCATGTATTCCTACCTCTAGATAGAGTTCTACATCAACAGACTAAAGATGCATTTAATTACTGAGCATCTCAAAAATTTTGACGATGGATTTGGATTGTAATTAATATCATCAGTCTGCTACAGTGGCTCAGGTTGCAATTAAGTGCCATCACTGCACACCTCAACAATGATCCCACTGTAATGAAGTGCCACCCAAATAAGACCCAAAAGGGTTCCCTTTTATCCATTATTAAAAGTGCTATACAAATAAAAATGTTGATTTGTGACAAGTGTCTGTGTGGGTATTTTGTTTCATATGTTTTCCTGCTGGCATGCAATAACAACTGCTGAATAACCTAAAATGTTATTGAATATAATTTTTTCATTTATTGTCTTTTAATATATGACTTTAACTTCTTTATTTCAGTGGTGCAGGTTAATCACACTCACTCACTCTACATTTTAGTAAAAGTTGTCTTAAAGCCAAAGAACATAATATATTTTTAAACCACATTTAAACTCTTTAACAGATTTCAGTAACACAATGATAGTGATCCTAAACTTTACCCAATTCACCATTTTGAAATGGCTAAATACAGCATTATAATGCACCCAACCACAATTCAAAAGTCATCACAAATCTGTCCCATTAACAAGACAAAGAGATCAGCATACTTTATGTTCTCTATGCAGTTACCAGAGCTGAATCCCACATAACACATTTAGGATGTTAACGAATGGGAAAATCATATCATTAAACAATCATGTAAGCATTGGCCAAAATCTTAAATATTGTTTTTCCAATATCATTGCTGGATTGAAAGGGGTTGATATTTTAGAAGTTGTAACTGATGAAAATAAAAATCCCTTTTATAGTAGAGTGTCTCCCTGCTGTGGCTTCAATAGCTTTTAAAAAGCTCAATGAGTGCCAGTGGAGTTACATTTGTCCATCATATCAACAGTTCTTTAGCATGTACCTTCACACCTTCTTCAGATCTTCACAGCTAAATTTGCACCACAACATGAAAATAGAAAATAAACCACAAATGCAAACTAGTATCTGCTACCAGGCTTTTAACACTGTTATGGCTCTGTCTATGTACAGAACTTATGAGACGTGTTTGTTCTGAAAAGTCTCTTCATGGTAACAGCATGGCTATGCTTTACATGTACTGTCATGGCTTCCCTGGTGACCAGAACTGAGTCCCTCAGAGCACCTTGGAGATACTTTGAATGTAAAATTTACAGCATGAATGAGCAGCTGATAAAATCTGAAGCAATCTTATAATCCTGTGATTATGGACTAGAATCTAAAATTATAGGGTAGTGTAGAAAAGAGTAGAATATACATTTAATTATTATTTATTGCTAATGAAATATCTTGCCTCTGAATATTAATTTTGTCTTTCATTTCATTTATTTTGTTGTTGGACCCCTGTTTTTAAATGTCGCAGTAAGTGAGTCACAAGACATTGTGCACAAGACATTGGCAGTTAAAGAGTTAAAAATAAGTTATTGTTTTCATGCATACTGTATACATTTACACTTTCCCCCACTCTTCATCTCAATTTGCACCACTGCATTCACATAGAAACTAAACCCTACAACCACGAACTGGTCTCTGCTCTCACACCTTTATTAATAATACACTTGTGAAAAGTTTATTTCTGAAAGGTTATTGCTCTAATATTAATAATAATAATAATAATAATAATAATAATAATAATAATAATAATAACAAAAATAACAATAATGAGAAGAAAATGAAGAAGAAGAAGTAATATATATTTTGTATTAAAATAAATAGTAAAAATATATTATATAAATGTGCTGTACATTATTTTGGTTTAAGTGCAAATAACATAGAAACTGAGATGCAGGTTAATGTTTGCCTTGAAATGCACAGACATAGAAATGCACAAAATAGACAGCATTTTTCAGTCAGTCTAGATAATGCTATCATGTTTTTCATAGAAAAACTTTAAGAAGCTCACAACAGCAGGTAAACATTTCAGCAAATCATAACCATGACTTCCACTGTAGAATGTACTAACAGTTATTCTTTTAGAAGATTAAATTATGAGCAACTGTCACTGAGAACCAGGTGATAGCAGGATACAAAAGATCAATAAGTCAATAAGTCTGCACTTATTATAATTTATTACATTATTGAAACTATGTTTTAAACTCTTGTACTTGTATATTTTGGACATTCACAGTCCTGATAGAATTTACACACAAAACTAAACTCTTCGCATTACAGATATGGATACACTGATCCACCTGAGCAGTCATTCTTAAGTACACACACTGTCCTAATCACACAGTAACCTCATCACTCAGGACAGTCAGACTGCAGATAAAGAACTGTATATCCCACCACTCACTCTAATGAAGACACAAAGAGAACATTTACTCACAGAGTATCACCGGGAGGTGACTAAGCTCCATCATGTGCATCTAATGACTGACTGACTGGCTGACTGCAGAGATGTGTGTTATAGCCAAACCACTTCCTGTTTTCTTACTGAGAAAGAGAGAGAGAGAGAGAGAGAGAGAGAGAGAGAGAGAGTTGTCTTTTCAGTCTTGTTTTTTTGTTTATGTCTAAAAGAAGACAGTATGAAAAGTTTATGATGAATTAAATAAAGTAGTAAAGGAAAGCAACTGTCCCTGATAGCATTTCGGGTCAAGTTACTGATCACGGGTCAGTCCACTTCCTGTGATTAGTAACAGTAACCGGCGTCTGCGAGGGAAACTGCTGGCTGATGGTATGCACACACCACGCTCCTTTACCTAGTATCCTGTTAGCCAATGCCAAGTCACTGGAAAACAAGCTCGAAGACCTCAGTGCAAAATTAAATTTCCAGAGGGACATTAGGGACTGCAACCTTCTCTGCTTCACCGAGACATGTTGGAATCACAGGTCGGGTTCTGAAAGCCTGCGCTGAACAGCTAGCACCGGTGTTCACTGAGGTATTTAACCTCTCACTGAAACAGTCTGTTGTCCCCTCATGCTTCAAACAGTCCAGCCTTGTTCCTGTCCCGAAGAAGCCCCAGCCCGCCTGCCTAAACGACTACCGCCCTGTAGCCCTGACCTCAGTAGTGATGAAGTGCTTTGAAAGACTGGTCAGAGACTTCATCACTGCGACACTACCAGACACACTGGATCCTCTACAGTTCGCATTCACCTGGACTACAGAAAAGTAAATTATGCAAAGATGCTGTTTGTGGACTACAGTTCAGCATTCAACACCATAATTCCCTCCACACTCACCTCTAAGTTGAAGGTCCTGGGACTCAGCCTGCCCCTGTGTCAATAGATCTCCAACTTCCTGACAGACAGACCACAAGCCATACGGGTAGGCAAACACACCTCCCCGGGGTTGTGTTCTGAGCCCCATGCTATACTGACTGTACACATATGACTGTGTGGCCACTTCCAACTCCACCACCATCATCAAGTTTGCTGACGGCACTGTTGTGGTGGGCCTTATCTCCAACAACGACGAGACGACCTACCTACAGAAGGTTAAAACCTTCTTGACACTGGACCTCCTGGAGTGTTTAAAGGCTCTGGCACGGAGAAGCTGATGCTGGATCTGTGATGAAGGCTGTAGAAAGAACATCACTTATAATCTTATACTCTAGTAATCATGCTAGTTCTCACTCTCCAGTGTTCTGTACTGTTGAAAGATTTATGATCACACTCTTGATGTCACCCAAATGAGGATGGGTTCCCCTTTTGAGTCTGGTTCCTCTCAAGGTTTCTTCCTCATAACATCTAAGGGAGTTTTTCCTTGCCACAGTCGCCACGGCTTGCTCATCAGGGATAAATGCACACCATCCACCTTAACTGTTGATTTCTGTAAAGCTGCTTTGAAGACAATGTCTGTTGTGAAAAGCGCTATACAAATAAACTTGACTTTACTTGACTTGACTTAAAAACCTGGAGAGATGGTGCCAGGAGAATAACCTTCTCCTGAACGTCAGCAAGACTAAGGAGTTGATAGTGGACTTCAGCACGAATCAGGAGCGGTCATACCACCGCTAAACATCAACGGGACCCAAGTCGAGAGAGTGGACAGTTTCCAGTACCAGGTGTTCACATCACACAGGACCTGTCTTGGTCATGTCACATAAACACCATGGTGAAAAAGGCCCGGCAGCATCTGTACCATCTGAGATGCTTAAGAGACTTTAAACTTCCTCTCAGGTGCTAAAGATTTTCTACACCTGGACAGGTAAGCCCTCCAGAGGGTGGTGTGATCATCTAAACATACTATCCACACTGAGCTTCCTGACCTGCAGGACATCTACAGCACGTGGTGCCGGACCAGGGCCAGGAAGATTGTGAAGGACCTCAGCCATCCAAACAATGGACTCTTTTCTTTGTTGCGTTCAGGGGAGCTTCTTCCCCCAGGCCATTCGGAGTTTAAACCAGGAAAAACCCAAGATCTAGAACTGGACCTCTTTCTCCATCATTGCAGAACGGAGAGAATCCACGGAACGGAGGTGATCCATGGAGCAGAGCTGATCCACGGAGCGGAAGGTGCATAGTTAACGAGTGACAGGTGTCTGTAGTTAAAGCCAGGAGTGGCAGAGATAGCGCCAGCATGACAGCCGCCGAGGGGGGCGTGGCAGATGGATCCTCAGAGTGCACTCTGAGGAGGGTCTCGCCATCCGTCCAGGGTCAAAGGAGGCCCGGTTAAGATTGCCACGGAACAGGGCAATGCCCTCTGCGGAGGTCCGGAGCGGAGTGATGCCCTTTGCGGAGGCCTGGATCAAAGCGACATCCTCTATGTCCTCGGCGGAGATCAGGGGTGGAACATGGCAGGTCTCACCACAGTCTTATAAACTTTCCCTTTCACTCTTGAAGATACCCTTCTATCACAAATCCCTCCTGCCACTTTTGTCCACCCACTCCACTGAACTCTTTTCTTTGTACTTTGTACGTTACTTTGTACGCTTTCTCTAAATCCACAAACAAACAATGCAACTCCATCTGAGCTTCTCTATACTTCTCCATCAACATTCTCAAATCAAATAATGCATCTGTTGTGCTCTTCCTTAGTTTGAAACCATACTGTAGCTCACAGATTGTCCCCTCTTCTCTTAGCCAGGCTTCCACTACTCTTTCCCATAACTTAATCATGTGAGGAGGAGGTTTATGGATGTGGTAAAGGAAGACATGCCGGCAGTTGGTTTGAAAGAGGCAGATGTAGATGACAGAGGGGCATGAAAACGGATGATCCACTGTGGTGACCCTTAATGGGATAAGCTGAAAGAAGAAGAAGATGTAAGGCTGCTTTTCACTGACAACAGCTCAACCTTTAATACAACAGTTTCCCACAAACTTATCTTCAAACTCATGGACATCGAGCTGAAGGCCACTCTCTTTTACTGGGTTCATGACTTTGTCATAGACAGACCCCAGGTAGTGAGAGTAACCCAGCTCACTCCCAACTTCATCACCCTGAATTTAGGAGCCCCTCCAGGCTGCATCCTAAGCCCCCTGCTCTACTCTCTCTACACTCATGACTGTGTCTTCTCCACTTTTATAGTCATATTTGCTGATGACACAGTGGTTCTAGGCCTCATCTCCAACAACAATGAGACCACCTACCATGAAGAAGTGGCATACGGTGTTGTGAAAAAGTGTTTGCTGATTTCTTATTTTTTTGCATGTTTGTCACACTTTAATGTTTCAGCTCATCAAACTAATTTAAATATAAGTAAAATATAACACAACAGGACTCCAGACTGTGTCTAAAATGATCGCATTTGCGACCAAAAATAATAAATTGCGAGTAATATTTTTGCCTAGATCGCCACCTGTGACCATATAAATGTACACGTTATGTGTGTGTCTGTGTGTGTCTGTGAACGTCTGTGTGTACTTTATATGTCTTTGTGAGAACAGAGGAAGTGGTGAGGCTTTAAGACACATCTCTCAGTTAGTCAGTCAGTAGAGGGACAGGATGAAGTTCAGTCCACTTCCTGTGATGCTCTGTAAGTAAATGTTCTCTTTGTGTCTTCATTAAAAGTGTTGAGGTATAAAGTTGTTCATTTGCAGTCTGAATGTCCTGACTGATGTGATTATTGTGTGATTAGGATGTTGTGTGTACCTCAGCATGGTTGCTTAGGTAGATCAGTAATTTGAATGTGAAATAGAAAGAGCACAGTTTAATGAGTAACTACAGTAAAGAGTACTGGATGTTTAAATCATGTAATTATTGTAAAGAGTCTGTATTGTTGAAATCTGTACCTACACTTTTTTGTCCTTGTCATTGTATTGCTGTCTGTTGTTTAGTGATGAACTCTCATGATCAGTTGATTTGCTAAATAAAACTGACTGTGTTGGTGAATATTATTAATGGACGTCATGTTGATGACTGATATGTTTTTAGCTGCTGTATTGAGCTTTTGTTTGATCTGACCTGTGCACAGAACAGGTTTTCAAACGAAAATGATGGCATAAATAGACTTGCTGAAAAAAAATTATGGCCTACATTTGTTTATGTTAATAATAAGATCTTTGCAGAAAAAAACATCTCAGTACAAGTTCAAGCAAACATTTCTTATAAGTATTATTAATAGAGACCCGGGAGCAGAGGCCAATTTGTGGTTGTGGTTCATCTTAGTTTCAGTTCAGTGATGTATGTGAAGAGTGGGAGGAGTTGTGAATGTGGACATGTGAAAGCAATTACTAACGTTGAATTCTAACTGTGGATACTCTAAAGTTGGGTGTTGCAGTATGTGACAGAGTCAGCAGGATGTGACAGACCATTTATATTAGAATTGTAAGTTGTGTGTGACGTCTTTTGTATGAGAGAGGGAACAGACAGAGGGAACAAAGTGAAAACAGTGGGGGAAAAGTCAATCCAGTCAGAATGAATGATCACCAAACACCTTCTCCAATTGGGGTCTATGCACCCCAGAAGAGTTTAGATCTGGGTAAGCACTCTCAAGCTTTCCCAGACTCTCTCTCTCTCTCTAAATTCCCTGAAGTTGAGACTTGATCAACTATAACTGCTCACCCAGTCAATAATAAGAACGACAGAAGTTCAGAAGTTCACTCCACTCCCATTTGGGAAAAACGCATATACGTTATATATAATTGTTTCATGCTATTTTATTAGTAAATGTTCACATAAAAATATAATTAATTAAAAAAAAATAGATTTTTCACAGATTACAATTTATATCCAATTTAATTATTTGGTGAACCAAATCAGATAATTTAATTTACTAAAATAATTTAACATTACCACCTCTACGTCAAGCAGTTTGGACTGTACCATCAGAGGAGAGAAAATGGGAAGTGAAACCACTTTTAACGTAGAAAACAGGAAGGCAATTTGTTAGACTGAGAGTTACAGACTTTTATTTAATCAGTATGCAGGGGTGTACAGACTGTTCATAATGTACATGAGCACAATAAACAGTAATAAGAAATATTTAAACACAGTTGTCTTTAAGTCTATTACAAGGTGAATAAGGTCAGGATTAAATATTATACTGCATTTACCACTAGAGGAGACAAACACATTCTATGTTCACTTTTTTATCACTGGTCACCACATTGAGTTACTGTAGCCTTTCTGTCAGCCCGATCCAGTTTGGCCATTCTCCTCTGACCTTTCTCTGTGTGTGTATATATAGATTGTTGAAATACAAATTACTGTAAGAGCTGCTACTATCTGAATGGCTAATTGGATAATTGCATTAATGTGCAGGTGGATATGTATTCCCAATAAAGTGCACACTAAAAATGTATTCTGTGTTTTGATATTTTGCAGCACTGTATTAATTCACAAACAATTTTACATTTAGCAATATGAAACAGGATAGTTTTTGCAAATTAAGTGTCTTCTTTGTTCGGCTGGTCACCACAGTGGACCATCCGTCTCCATTCTACTCTGTCTACTACATTTGCCTCTTCAAGGTAACCACCTGCATGTCTTCCCTCTCAACATGCATAAACCTCCCCGTGGCCTTTCTATTTTCCTACTTCCTAGTGGCTCCATCCTCAGCATTTTACTACTGATATACCCTGTGTCCCTCCTCTGCACATGTCCAAACCATCTCAATCGGTCCTCCCTCACCTTGTCTCCAAAACATCCTACATGTGTGGTCCCTTTAATAAATTTGTTTCTAATCCTGTCCATCGTCATCACTCCCAATGAAAATCTCAGCATCCTCTGCCACCTCCAGCGCCACCTCCTGTGTCTTAATCAATGCCACTTATGTTACAATGTCTCTAAAACATACAACATAGCAGGTCTCACCACAGTCCTATTACCTTTCCATTTTGCAGATATCCTTCTATCACAAATCACTCCTGCTATCACTCTTCTCCACCCACTCCACTGCCTGCAATCTATTCTTCACTTCTTTAACACACTCTCCATTACTTTCACTGATGATACCATGTACCTAAACTTATCCACCTTCACCTCTTCTCTCTGCAAGCGCACCACTCCACTGCCCTCCCTCTCATTTACACATGTGTACTCTGTATTACCCCTACTGACTTTCATTCCCCTTCTCTCCAGCACGTACCTCCACCTCTCCAGGCTCTTTTATTCTTCTCCCTACTCTCACCACAAATCACAATATCATCTGCAAACATCATAATCCACGGAGACTCCTTGTTGTAAGCTTTCTTTAGATCCACAAACAACTTCTTTTGACCTTCTCTATACTTCATTCATATACTTCACTACATTCTGAAAGCAAATATTGCGTCTGTGGTGCTCTTCCTTGGCATGAAACCATACTGTTGCTTACAGATGGTCAACTTTTCTCTCAGCCTGGCTTCCACTACTCTTTCCCATAACTTCATGTTGTGACTGAGCAGATGTGGTGATCAGATATTTAAGAGTGCAAGGAAAGTTTTGATGCTTTAAGAAAAGTAAGCAATCCCCGACTATGGCTTTAGAGTTGTCACTGCAGGTTGAGTGGGTGATGACTCATCAGAATGTTCACAAAGCCAAAAGCTAATGCTAAGGCTTGCCAACAGTTTTGCTCTCTTCAGTGAAACACTAATTGTGAAACCTGAAAGAGCTCTGGTTATAGGAGACACTATTTTCAAGCACAATAATTTAGCTAGGCCTTTAGCAGCACCAGCAGCATGGGTTGGGTGTATACATACAGTGAGGAAAATAAGTATTTGAACACTCTGCTATTTTGCAAGTTCTCCCACTTAGAAATCATGGAGGGGTCTGAAATTGTCATCGTAGGTGCATGTCCACTGTGAGAGACATAATCTAAAAAAAAAAATCCAGAAATCACAATGTATGATTTTTTAACTATTTATTTGGATGATACAGCTGCAAATAAGTATTTGAACACCTGAGAAAGTCAATGTTAATATTTGGTACAGTAGCCTTTGTTTGCAATTACAGAGTTCAAACGTTTCCTGTAGTTTTTCACCAGGTTTGCACACACTGCAGGAGGGATTTTGGCCCACTCCTCCACACAGATCTTCTCTAGATCAGTCAGGTTTCTGGCCTGTCGCTGAGAAACACGGAGTTTGAGCTCCCTCCAAAGATTCTCTATTGGGTTTAGGTTTGGAGACTGGCTAGGCCATGCCAGAACCTTGATATGCTTCTTACAGAGCCACTCCTTGGTTATCCTGGCTGTGTGCTTCGGGACATTGTCATGTTGGAAGACCCAGCCTCGACCCATCATCAATGCTCTAACTGAGGGTAGGAGGTTTTCCCAAAATCTGCAATACATGGCCCCGGTCATCCTCTCCTTAATACAGTGCAGTTGCCCTGTCCCATGTGCAGAAACCCCCCCAAAGCATGATGCTACCACCCCCATGCTTCAAAGTAGGGATGGTGTTTTGGATGGTACTCATCATTCTTCTTCCTCCAAACACGTTTAGTGGAATTATGACCCAAAAGTTCTATTTTGGTCTCATCTGACCACATGACTTTCTCCCATGACTCCTCTGGATCATCCAAATGGTCATTGGCAAACTTAAGACGTGCCTGGACATGTGCTGGTTTAAGCAGGGGAACCTTCCGTGCCATGCATGATTTCAAACCATGACGTCTTAGTGTATTACCAACAGTAACCTTGGAAACGGTGGTCCCAGCTCTTTTCAGGTCATTGACCAGCTCCTCCCGTGTAGTTCAGGGCTGATTTCTCACCTTCCTTAGGATCATTGAGACCCCACGAGGTGAGATCTTGCATGGAGCCCCAGTCCGAGGGAGATTGACAGTCATGTTTAGCTTCTTCCATTTTCTAATGATTGCTCCAACAGTGGACCTTTTTTCACCAAGCTGCTTGGCAATTTCCCCGTAGCCCTTTCCAGCCTTGTGGAGGTGTACAATTTTGTCTCTAATGTCTTTGGACAGCTCTTTGGTCTTGGCCATGTTAGTAGTTGAATTCTTACTGATTGTATGGGGTAGACAGGTGTCTTTATGCAGCTAACGACCTCAAACAGGTGCATCTAATTTAGGATAATAAATGTAGTGGAGGTGGACATTTTTAAGGGTCAGAATTCTAGCTGATAGACAGGTGTTCAAATACTTATTTGCAGCTGTATCATACAAATAAATAGTTTAAAAATCATATATTGTGATTTCTGGATTGTGATTTAGATTTTTAGATTATATCTCTCACAGTGGACATGCACCTACGATGACAATTTCAGACCCCTCGATGATTTCTAAGTGGGAGAACTTGCAAAATAGCAGAGTGTTCAAATACTTATTTTCCTCACTGTATATTATATATTATATATTGTGTATATATTGGGCACCAGACACAGCAGGTCAGCCATTTTTTTCTAGGAAGGCATAGGTTCTCTAAGATAGTTCTTCACATTGATAATGATATATGCCCTTGACAGTCAGAGATTACTAAAAATTGTAATATAGAAGCTGTGGAAATTAGTGAAGGCAATATACAATGCAATAATATTCTCTGGCCCCATCCCAATGAAGTTTGGCAATGCAACTTAAAGCAGGTTATTGTCACTGATCTGCTGGATGTGTGGTACTCCAAAGCAATGTGGGCTTCATAGATAATTGGAGTAATTTTGAGGCACGGCTCCTGTTAGGGCGGGACAGAATTGCACTGTGACAATTCATTAGTTTAATTTATTTCAACATAAAAAAAAAAAATCAAGATCCAACTAGTAGTTATGTAGATGTAGGACTTGAATGTAATGTTTAAATTCACACAGATAGTAGTTAGAGTTGCTGTGTGACTAAAATGCTGTTTTAAATAAAAAAGACTGAATGTTATTTCATATTTACATCCTGGACTGTTTCTGCTTCTTTTTCAGTTCTGATTTCAATTCTGGACCACGTACAAGGTGATTCATATATAGTTTATAAAAGATAGGATATAGATATACAGTTGTGTTCAAAATTATTCAACCCCCACTAAAATTGATTGTTTTGGTCGGTTTGACATTGATTATGATCATTCAGTCATCCTGCTTACAATTAAATCAAAGAGGCACGTGTAGGTCAGACAAATATAACATCACATTTATAATGAAATAACCACAAATGTCTTTTCTGAGCTCACATCATTATCAGTTTTATTCAACCCCCAAGTGACATTCAATCTTAGTACTTAGTACAACATCCTTTTACAGGATGGACAAAACAGCCCCAAAGCATGATTGACCCCCCGCCATGCTTCACAGTAGGCAAGGTGTTCTTTTCTTCATAGGCCTTGTTCTTCCTCCTCCAAACATAGCGTTGATCCATGGGCCCAAACAGTTCTAATTTTGTTTCATCAGTCCACAGAACACTATCCCAAAACTTCTGTGGTTTGTCCACATGACTTTTGGCATACTGCAGTCGACTCTTCTTATTCTTTGGGGACAGCAAGGGGGTGCGCCTGGGAGTTCTGGCATGGAGGCCTTCATTACGCAGGGTGCGCCGTATTGTCTGAGCAGAAACTTCAGTACCCACATCTGACAAATCTTTTCTCAGTTCCTCAGCAGTCACACGGGGACTTTTCTCCACTCTACGCTTCAGGTAGCGCACAGCAGTCGAAGTCAGCATCTTCTTTCTGCCACGACCAGGTAGCGTTTCAACAGTGCCCTTTGCCTTGAATTTGCAAATGATGCTTCCTATGGTGTCTCTTGGTATGTTTAACATCTTTGCAATCTTCTTATAGCCATTGCCCTTCCTGTGAAGAGTAATCACCTGTTCTCTTGTCTTCCTGGACCATTCTCTTGACCTCACCATGTTTGTAACCACACCAGTAAATGTCTAGAAGGAGCTGAGTATCACAGTCATTTTAAAGCTGCCTAATTGGTGCTTATTAGGCTTTATTGCTGCTCCCTGATATCCACAGGTGTTTTCAATACCTGATTGAAAACACTTCATTGAACCTCTGTTCTTCAGAGTGGTAGTCTTTAAGGGGTTGAATAATTATGTCAATGAAGAATTCACAAAAGAAACATTTACTACTGTATTACAAAACTAATTGATGTCATTTTAGTTGCATATGGTTCTTTAAGAAGTCCTTGTAGGATTTCATTCTGAATACAATTACAAATGTACACTAAATTCCCTAAAACCATTTACAGCATTGGGGGTTGAATAATTTTGAACACAACTGTAGAATATATAGATTTAGAAAGAAGTAATATCTCATGAGTATATTATATTGTGTTTTTGGTAAATCCACTCACACTGTGTGACTATTCATTTGCCCTTTTACATGAATTACTATTATTTAACAATAAACTCCACAGGATTATAGATAGTGTTCTAATTTAAGAAACAGGGTGAAAATAAAATAATAATTTTGTGTGACTAAAGAGTTTTACACTGCTTAAAGGCTTTAGCAAATATAGAACTGTAAAAGTTTACTTATGGATTTCATGAGAGAAACTGTAATATGTAGTACTACATAAAATGCTCCATGATGCCCCTGATTATTTAATAGTGAGACGGTCAAGTATCAACAGTAACAAAAATGGAAAATATATAAATAAACCATATTCTTGTATTTAGATTAAACATACTGTATATTAGAAAGTACACTTGGGGATTACTTTAAGCAAGGATTATTATCAAAAGTATGGTTTACAGGGAATCCTGAAGCTGTGCTGTCCATGAACCCTGACACACACGTGTTCCTTGGAGAGAATGTTACTCTCAGATGTAGCATATTTGAAGGAGGTGTTTGGTGGACATACAACTGGTATAAAAACAACAAACTCAGAGAGAACACAATGCAGAGGTTGAGAATTGAGTCTGTTGGATACTCTGACAGTGGTGACTACACTTGCAGCGGACAGCATGGTGTCTTTCAGAAGTCAGAGACCAGTAAAGCTGTGACACTGACTGTATCAGGTGAGTCTGTGGGTGTGTTTGTTTGCTTGTTTTGTTGTTGTTGTTTTTTCCCACTTACTTAATATTCTAACATTACGAAGGGTTCAAAGTTTTAACCGTCAGAAAATGAGGTCTTGTTTGTTTAATGTTGATTTTTCACTTCCCTGTCAAGCAGGTGTGTCTCCCTGTGTTCCCTGTGTTGCATGTGTGTCTTTGATTTCCAGCCTGCAGAATTTTTCATGTATGCCAATTTTATTTTGAGATTGTATCGGGCCCCAAGCCTGGAGCAAGTTATTGCTTCATGTTGTCAGGAATCCAACTGCCACACCCCCTTCGGCGGCTGTCAAGCTCGGTTTCAGGAATCCCCCTGCCACGCCCCTTTGGTGGCTGTCAACCTCGGTGCTTCGGAGAATGCCCTGCTCCTTCTCGCGTGCGCGCCCCGCCCACAAGGAGCTTCTCTCCTTCGCACTAACAACACACACCTGGCTTTCATCTACACGCTAATCTCACCGCCTATAAGAACACTCATTGCACACACACTCGCGGTCCTTTATTGCACGTTCATATCGGTTATCGGTTGTATGCTCGTGTATGCTCCTGCGTGTTCATACCGGTGTACACTCACGTCCTACTGTGTGCTCGCGCTCACGTCCTACTGTACTCAAGCCCCTGCCCCTTTTGTCTAAAAGTGTAAAGTGCCCCTCTCTTATAAGTATTATTATTATTATAAATAACAATACACTTCTACACCATTTGCCAGTAACAATAATTAACACAAAAAATAAAAATAAATTTAGGCGGACGTATTTACGCTGAGGTGGAGCGGAAGGCGGATTTACCTTTTTAGCGCTTTACAGCCGCATTTTAGCCGCGAGTCTTCAAAACAAGAGCAGCAGACAGGTAACGTGGAAAATGGACAGTTATCCTACCATAATGTTGTTGTAAACTTAGCGAATGCGGTAGCACCGGACTTATGATTAATTATAATATGACTATTACTCGATTGCTGCAACATTTCTGACATTGACATATCTTTTTTTTTTTTCTTCAAGGCCATTAATAGGCGCTGCATAGTTTAGAATGTGCTCAGGTCATTAGCTCGAGGAAATGCATTTAGTGAAATTAAATCTAATTCCACGTCCAACTCTAACGTAAAACACATTTATATCTTTGATTTAATGATAGCTAACGCTTTATCCATGCAATACAAATACAGTTTTCAATATCAATAAAACTAAACATGAATTCAACATGATTAACTTGTTGATTCTCACTGTTTTTGCTGGATGTGTGCATTCTATGTCTATCAACAAATTTAATAGAATGCTTGTTACAAGGGGCTGCAGGCTAGAATTCAGAGGCAAAATAAAAAAGCCCTCTTTGTGCACTGCCACACACACTGTTTAAACTTAGTGTTAGTGGAGACTGCTAAATCAAGCCCCCATTTTGTGCGGTTTTTTTTATTTGGTCGAGAGGCTCGACACTTTCCTGTCTTCTTCCAGCAAGTGTCATGCTGCAATTATAGAAATGCAAAAGTTGTTGTATGCTGGAGAGAAAACCTGGGAATTAAAACAGCTGAGTGACATACGCTGGGCCTGCCGTAAAAATGCCTTAAAAGCACTTTTGAGAATACAGCTGTTGAGAAAAATCTCAGACAGCAATCCACCAGATCCAGCTGCAGGTGATGCTCTAATGTTGTTTCGAAGCATAAATTTTGAGTTGATGCTTTGTTTGGAGGTGGCCACCCCAGTGTTTCAGGAGACTGCTGTTGCCTCAGCTGCTCTTCAGCGTAAAGATGTGGATCTAGCAGTGTCCTACACATTGGTGGAAGGAGTGCTAAAAAGGCTTCAAGACCTGAGGACAGAAAGTGAATTCAAGGTTATTTTTAAAAAGCAAAGGAGCATCCTGAGGCTGCTGGAATTGAGTTTCCTGACAAAATACCTGGTGAGCCAAGACCCAGAAAAATACCTGCAAGGTATAAGTACAGTTCCAAGTCAACAGGAGAAGACCATCACCCTGAGAATTTGGAGGAGTTCTGTTGAACAAGGGTGTACTACACCTTTTTGGATACCATTTACTCAAGAGATGCTCAGACGATTCAAAGGAAAGGAGAATAGTTCAACTGGCATTATCCTCAAATGCTTACACAGTCTGACAGTAGCATCCAAATGGTCAAAAGGAGTAGAACCTGGTGATGCTGAACTTGTCAGAACAGTTAGTAAGTTCTACGGGATTGAGGAAGAGAAGGTCTTCACAGACCTTAGTGTTTCATGCATCCTACTCCTTCACCAAAAGTAATGTCCAGGAAATGCTAAAGTGCCTGAAAGACAATGAGATCGAGTCTGTTTTCCCCTCTCTTACTCAACTCCTAAAAATGTATGCAACATTGCCTGTCTCCACTTCTACAGTTGAGAGGTCATTTTCCAAGTTAAAACTTGTGAAATCCAGTCTTCGTAGTCTGTGTAATGAAGAGGTTTTCTGACCTACTGCTGCTCTCCATTGAGCGAGACATTCCAATTAATCGTGATGAAGTCATTCAAATATTTAAAAAGAGTGCAGATAGACGAATACTGATTTAAATACAGGTAATTTAATAAATAAGTTAAATAAACATATCCAAATGTATTTTTGTACAGATTTTAAGTAATCTTTTTGTCTTTTTTTAGTGCCCTTCTTTGATCCTTCCGCCCCTGCCCCCCGCAGGTCGTGCACGCCACTGAGTCTGCCTATTAAGTTTTTTGGGTGTCATTAGATTAGGTCTGAACTTAATATTGTGTTCAAGATGTTCAGACTAACTGATGTGCCTACTACCCATTTCTGCTTTTTACTGTATATGTGGGAAGGAAAACCAAAGCTTATGCCATGCTCCAGCTATGTGGTAGCCTCACATGCTCCGCTGCAGCCTGAGGCCAATGAGGCAGCCATCTCAAATATGCTGCATGTTATTTTAATCATGTCACTATGAAAAAATCTGAACAACTTAGCACAGTATGTGAGCTGCCCAAAAAGAGGGTATAAGACACTAAACTTGGACACTGGATACATAGAGCTCTTCCCCCTCGCCCCTTGGGTCAGTCAGATTACAATTTTCACCTCAAACGCTTCTATGTGCATCTTTTAAGAGACAAACTGTGATACCTGATTGAATGACCTCAGTAGGTGTGCTTCTAACACTTTGTGTCAGGAAAAGTGATCAGCAATACTGGGGCCCTGCATCAGTGTCTACACCACAGACTTCAACTACCAGAGAGTCTTGCGATCTTCAAAAGTTCTCAAAAATGACTCTGTGGTAGTGTGTTATATCACTGATGGTAATGAGAAGAAGTACAGGACAGTGAATAACTTTGCCACATGTAAGCTCAGATTTCTCCAGCTAAATTTGGCTAAGACAAAGAAGCAGGTTATTGACCTGAGAAAGAGGAAGGCATCTATGACTCCTGTCTCTATTTAAGGCATTGGTGTCTAGATGGTGGAGGACTACAAAAACCTGGAGTGTACATAGACAATAAATTGGACTGGACTAAAAACACTGAAGTACTCTACAGAAAGGGCCATTTTCCCTATAAGATATATAACATATTTTCTGTTCTTACACAACACTTGCCTCTGATTCCACTACTGTGCTTTCAGTGCACTTTGACATGACAATCAGTATCATCCACAAAAATATTGTTTGGCTGTTTTCCAGAATCCAAATGTAGCAACATTTAATGAATTTAAACTGCCTCATTTATATTCAGAAAATAATATTCTAATAGTAATCAGTGGACAAAATCAACCATATGAAAAAGTGTATGTATTTAAATGCATAAACAAATGACCAGGCTGATCTTACATTCATGCTTTCAACAAAATGAAAATAATTAATTAAAATAATAATGTTTCTATGTTAAATAATGATTTCAATACAGATTGTCTATAGGTATTTTGCAAAGAATGATCTTGCTATTTTTAAGAAAATGAGAATGTATTTTCAGATGGGAAAGGATCAATAATTATGTCATTATTGATCCTTTTATGTAATTATGTAATATGTATCCTCAAATACAGTGTTTTATACTATATTCCATTATTTAACAAAGTAGACAACAGCGTGTGTGAAAACATACATTTGAAACGTCTTGTATTAAATATAAAATATAAATGTTTGTTTTTAAATGAATCATTTGTTACAGCCTAGTGAATGTAATGCTTACAGTATGTTCTGAAGCAGCAGCTCTGACACCTTCATCATTTCATACCAACAGCAAAACCCAAACCGACTGTGAGGGTGAATCCTAAGAGCTTCATCTACACTGGAGACACCATCATTCTGAGCTGTGAGCTGCAGAAGACGACTGGATGGGAGTTTCAATGGTACAAAAATAATGAGAATTTACAGAATCAGTACAGTAAACAAGCAAACACACTTAACATGACAGCCGTCAGTGCAGGAGAAGCAGTGTACCAATGTAACGCACGCAGGAAAAACAGTTTCAACTATGAAGAAAACTACTATTACACAGAACCCAGTAACCCTGTGAAGATTACAGTGAGAGGTATGTCATGTTTTTCAATTCAAATTTGTTTGAAAACATCTTATGAATATTGCTTAATTTCTTATAGTTTATGAATGTTAAAAACAGTAGTGAAATACTTAATTCACTTGTTTTTAATTAAATTTAATTTCACAATTCTTGCATTTTTTATAATTGACATTGAGCAGCTTTGCAGAAATAAATACATTACAAATGTAAAATTTAAAGTAAGAAATTAGTCTAAATTATTGAAATGAGTATAAATTATATACATTATGAACTACGTCTCTAAGTTTATTTCTCATGAGCAAGCCAATGGCAACATTGACAAGGAAAAAAAATCATGAGATAGAATTTGAAAGAAACCTTGAGTGGAACCATGCTCAAAATGGAAAACCTTTCTCGTCTGGGTGACATTGAATGTCCATTCAAAAGAAGTAGAAGACAGGATTACAGGTAGCATACTGTAACAAAAAAAGGAGAGCCAGAAGGTAACACAGACAAGGAATCTTTGGGATAAGAGCTGGCCTGCCACACCACCGTCAACAAACTTGAGTGAATGCATGAGACTGGGGGGACAACAGCATCCAACACCCCAGTTCATCAAGATACACAATATCTATGATCTCTTCTATGATCGAGTTATATTTATAATTAGTTTGTAATCTGGCATACCAGTGTAGATGTATTCATTGCTAGAGACTCAAAGCACTTTTGTATGTTGCTCTGGATAAGGGCGTCTGCCAAATGCCGCAAATTCAAATGTAAATCTCTTCAGATCTTCTCCTTTACTGTATAAAATTATTTACAAAAGTTTAAATTAAGCAAATACATTTTCAACCTAAAGTCAAAGCTAATCCTAAGCGAGTCCTAATCACTAAATGGAAGTCTGTTCCATGATCATGGGGCTTTTTAAAAGAAAGCACTGACCTGCTTTAGTCTTTTTGAGGTACAAACAAAGAGCCTGCACTTATTGACCGTATCAGGGATCCACCAGCCACACCTTCCCCAGACGCACCTATCACTCCTAGCAGCTCCCCATTATACTAAATACCCGCACCTCCCACTCATCAGCCCACCACACTACTGAAGCTCCGTTCTCCCTTTATGTCACCATCCATTCTACAGTTTAGGCTGGAGAACACTTACGGACTACTCACGCTACGGATTCTCCGTCACTTGGTTATCGCCATTTCTAGGATATTGTGTATTCCATGGACTTGGCCTTTCTAAGGGATTACCAGAGTTTGCTGGATCTTTATGTAACTGATTGTTTGCCATTTTTTTTTCCTTTATCTGATTAATGCAACACTGATTTATAAACACTTGTAAGAACCCTAACGAGTGCAAAGCGCTGGTAGAGATTTTATTTCTTTGCAATATTGATAACAAAAAGATACAAACTGAGCTGTTTGTGACCTTTTGGTAAGGAGGTTTAAATGATCTAAACTTTTATGAAATTTTACTGTGACAGTTAACAGTTTCCGATAAAAATGTGCTATATACAATTTAAATATATTTAAAAAGAAGCCCCTTTGAGCCTTAATGTCCATTATTCAAAGTTGTCATTCAAATTTATCCAGGAGATACAAGGCTATTTGTACCGTAAGCTTTGGTTTCAGGTTACCATTTACCAATTACAATTTACAATGAATAAAGTTTTATTAAAATTATTATTGTATTCTGTATCTGGTCCATTACATGTAGAAGCTCCATTCTCAGTGCTCATGCTGATCAGTAGTGTAGTGACGGCATCTCCATATCTGCTGATCACCATCATTCTGCTCGTCAAATGTTACAGAGCTGGAGGTAGGAACACTTTCTGTACGTCTTGACATTTCACATAATGAGACACTTTGATAAGGGCAAGAAAAACATTTGCACCTTAGCAAAAGTAGAAATCATTTCACACAAATCCACACAAAATTCACTTACAGTAAGACATAAACGAAAGTATGATATGATATAAGGTTTACATGCTTCAATTGTAATCCCATTTCACCTTAACTAATAATGTCCATTCAGTAAAAATAATGAAGTGTATTTCATAAGTAGATTTTCTGACTTCTCCATTAAAGTAACACAATAGTAGATAGTCTTTCATTTAGGGTTTAATATGAAGAGGTAACATTGTAATAGCACAAAAGCACATGTTAATAAAATGGATGTAATTATTGATTAAGAATCTCTGAGCTGCATTTTGCAGTTACTGAAGATGCCTGAATGAATGATGTTTATTTTCTAACACATCTTTTTCTGAATCACTGTCACTCATCACTTCACTGTCATTTATAAGAATAAAAAAATAATTAAAAAAATAAATAAATAAATGAAGCATTTAGGATGACATCAAATGCAGTTTTGTTGCTTTTTGCCATATACATCTGAAATAATCTTTAAAATTAACCCAATGACATGAATTTCTTTAACAGCTCACACTGATGAAGACAGAATTGAGAATGCAGTCATAGAGGAGTGAACAAAGTTCATTTCCAAAAAGAAGATGCACTTGCTGTCAAATAATTTAATTATTGCTTATACTTTAGGGCTTTGTGTGGATTTTATAATAATACTGATTTGTAATTTTAATGCCATGCTGTTATTTGCTTTGCTGCTTATAGACATCCTTAATGCTCTTACTGGATTTGTTTATTTAAAGCCTGCAAACTTCCTTTTGAGGTGAACGTTACCATGTGTGTAGTCTGTAATAATGCATAGATGCTCCAAATGCAAAACAGTAATAATGTGTAAAAATATTCTTTGAAAAGAAATTTTAAAGAATTGTCTGAGGGTTGAGTTGTGCTTCTGCAAAATGCAATCTGACATGGGAAATAAATGTCTGCTGTTGGAGTGAGTTTAATCCCAACATGGTGACCTGCAATCTGCACAAAATAGTTATTTATAAAAATACTGAGTTATTCTCTACTCCGTCAGTTAATTGATCTGTTAATACAAATCACATCATCATAGGGTTTATTTTGATGGAAGAAAATGAGATAATTTAGGATCAGGTGCAACATGAAAACTAGCATTACTGAGTGAATCTAAAGACTAGAAGGTGTGTTGTGTGCTAGAACATGCACTAGTGAGATTTGCTTCATATCCTGAGAGTGAATATGGTTTTAAGTACATGATCTAAGAATAAGAATGTTCAGTGTAATAGTTATTCATTGTAGGTTGTATTGTCTGTAAAGGTGACTGCAGTCAGAGCAGATGGTGAAAAGTGTTACTGGAGTTAAAGGAATGCAGCATTAAATTAAGTTCATTGACTGTTATCTAAAATATACAATTTTATATTTTTATATTGTATCTCATTATACTGTATAATGATATACGTTGCCAAAAAAAAGTTCAAATTATTAACATTATCTATTTTATTTCTATTCCTCCTAATATATTTAATAAATTCTCTTCTACTGTAATATTATTTTGTTTTGCATTGTCTTATATTTTCACTTGTCTCTTGCCAGGAAACAGTGTTTCTTATGTCAAGATTGTGAGAAAAATAAGTCAAAGTAATGAGAAAAAAAAGAAAAAACATTATAATCCATTGTCTATTAGGACTTCGGTAGATTCACACAATTAAAAGCTTTTTATAAAGTTTTTTTATAAAGTTTTGTGTGTCAAAACCTGCTAGATAACTTCAACAATGTACTCCTTCCTAGTTAAGCAAATTAATTTAATAGTCATATTTATGGATGTGTAAATCAAGCTTGTTTCCAAGGGTGGATATGAGCATTAACTCAGTATACAACTGCGGATATTTTTTTATTTTGTGTCTACAGTGAGGAACATCACACATTTCTTCTAAGGGAAAACTGTAGCAGGAAAATAGTTTCATACACATTTTTTTTTGTAAAAATAAAAATGTATTCACTTTTGTTACTGTATGAGTTGTGCTACACCTCTAGCAGCCACTAGAAGGCAGTACCAGAGCAAAGATACCATATACATTGGAGATCAAAATTAGAGAACAATTTATAAACAATTTAACAATTCTGAAATAATGTCATCTTCACTGCTCAACAGTTGAAGGAGTTTTTGTCCTGTCTATACCATGCTACCAGAACACCTTTTCCACAAAATAACTAGGCATTAAAAAAAAAAACATTATTTTGCAGAAAACACACTGATCAAAATAAGAGAACAACAACGACTGTAGCATGGAAAAAGATTACAACAACATTTTCTGAAAGTTACAACAGTCAGCAATTAGTAGGAAGTGTCCAGGCCTCTGCTCTGAATGACTTTAGCACATCTGCGGCCACAGGACAGCACCAGTCTCTCACACTGCTCTGGTGTGATTTTGGTACACTCTTCATCCAGTCTCCTCCACAGTTCGGGGACTGTAGTGGGTTTCTTGGCCATAACTTTGTAACCAAAGATTTTCCAGAGGTTCTCTATTGGGTTGAGATCAGGACTCTGGGCAGGCCATGTCATTATTTCAATGTTTTCAGTTTCAAGGAACTGCTTTACCTGTTTTGCTGTGTGACATGGAGCGTTGTCCTGCATGAACACTGCGGGATGATTGGGTGATGAACGAAGGGAAGGAACCATATGTTGTTGAAGAAGGTTCTGATAAACATTTGCATGCACTCTGCCATGTAGCTGTATAAGAGGCCCAACTCCTGCTGCAGACTTCTTTACACACTTTTGGTTCAGTCTTTCTCCAGTTTGTCGCCGAACATAATGTTTCCCATTGGACCCAAATAAATTAAACTTGCTTTCATCACTGAAGTGAACTTTGGACCAGTTCTCCTCTGTCCACACAACATGCTCCTCAGCAAAGCTTAGTCTAGCCTTTTGATTCTTTCTGCTAATGAGAGGTTTGGTCACTGCAGAGTGGGCTTTCAGTCCAAATGTTCTTAAATGTCGAGACACTGTATGACGAGACAGATCCTTACCCTGTTTAGCGCTGAACTGGTGAGCAATTCCAGCTGCAGTGTGGAAACAATTACCCATAGAGGTCCTCCGCAGTATCCTGTCCTCTCTTGTATTTGTCTTCCGTGGATGACCAGCCTTCTTGGCGGACTTGAATGAGTTTGTGGTGATGTAAAGATTCAATATTCTTGAAATCACAGATTTGGAACGACTAACTTGTCTTGCTATGGCTGATAGGGTCATCCCTTTGGCCTTCATCTGGACAACCTGCTGCCTGAGGCTTTCAGTCACTTTAGAACGGCCCACCATCTTGCAGAGTCAGTGAAACTGGAAGATAGGCTGTTTGACTTGTTTGCCGCGAGTTCCGTGTTTGTATTCGTGTTTGTATTCGTGTTTATATTCGTTTGTTTGTGTTTTTCTCTTTTAATAATCCTAAATTGTTTGTCTTCCTGACTTGTGCCTGTAGTCAGTTAAACTCGACTACCACTATATCTTCTCTCACTTTATCTTATTTGTGTATCCGAACTCTGTTTGTGATTATGAGCACTATGCCGGCTGTGTGTCTGACTTTGAGCACAGGTGAGGACTCATTCGATTTGCAAACGGTGGCGTTGGAGATGGAGGTTTTGGAGAAACAGATTCGCGAGCTGCATGAAAAGCATGCCCGGCTGCGAGAGCGGAAAGCGGCGCTGGAAACATCCCGGCGGACGCGCACTCGTCCCAGGTAAATTCGGGTTGAACCTAACGCCCCAGCACCTCAACTCCGCTTTCTCTGCCCAGACCCAGCGCACCTACATCTCCGCAAAGGTGCAACATGGACCCTGGATGCGGCAGCAGCGGAAGAGACAAGCAAAGCCCGGTCGAGGACGTCTCCCCGCCACCACTACAGGCCTTCGAGATCTCGACCGAGAACCGCCGCCTCTCCGCGAGACGGAACGCGACACTGTGATTCTCGGAGATTCCATCGTCCGGCATGTCCGCTACCGGAGCTAAAGGTAAGGTGCACACTCGCTGTTTTCCTGGTGCTCGTGTTCTTGATGTCGCTGCGCAGGTACCCGCGGTCCTGAAGGAGAACTTGAGCGGTTGTTCTTCATGCCGGAACAAACGACACCAGGCTGAGACAAACGGAGGTATTAAAGAGGGATTTCAGGATCCTGGTGGAGACGGTACGCAGCACATCACCCACAACGAGGATCATAGTGTCAGGACCTCTTCCCACTTACCAGCGAGGGGCTGAGAAGTTTAGTAGACTTTAGCTCTAAATGAATGGTTACAGTCATGGTGTCGAGAACATAAACTTCTCTTTGTTAATAACTGGAACTGTTTCTGGGACCGTCCTAGGTTCTTCCGCCTGATGGCCTGCACCCCAGCAGAGTTGGAGCAGCAGTGCTATCAGATAACATCTCTAGGATACTTCACACCATCTGACTGGTAAGACATCAGGAAATCTTCGACAATGAGAACACGCATACAACAGACCAAATAGTTACAAGTTCACACACAGCCCAGTTTATAGAAACCGTATCTATCCCTCGTGTAGCAAAACCAAGAAGTAAATACACAAGATCCAGAAACAATCTCATTGAAGTTAAAACTGAAAATGCCAGATAAACAAACACCAAAAGTTTTAAAGTTTGGTCTTTTAAACATTAGATCACTTGCACCCAAAGCACTGATTATAAATGAGATGATCACAGAGAATAATCTCGATGCACTCTGTCTCACTGAGACCTGGATTAAACCAGGTGATTATATGGGTCTAAACGAGTCGACACCGTCAGGATATGTTTATAAGCATGAGCCCGTCAGACTGGTCGTGGGGGTGTAGGAACCATTTATACTGCTTCTCTTAATGTTAGTCAGATGTTAGGATTCAGCTTTAAATCATTTGAAGTGCTCGTTCTTAAAGTTGTACTTTCGGACATACATAGTAAACTCGCTCTGGTCACCGTGTACAGACCACCAGGACCCTACGCTGATTTTCTTCAAGAGTTTGCTTGTTTTCTATCAGATCTCTTGATCAATTTTGATAAAGTGCTGCTTGTAGGAGATTTTAATATTCATGTAGATGATGTAAACGATGCTCTAGGATTATCATTTGTTGACTTATTAAACTCTTTTGGGGTTAAACAAAACGTCACCAGACCAACTCATCGCTTTAACCACACACTAGACTTAATAATATCCCACGGAGCAGACGTCACTGATATAGATATTTTACCTCAGAGTGATGACATCACAGACCATTACCTCATACTGTACACACTACCGGTAGAGCAGATTAGCCGTGTTGCACCACGTTATCGACCTGGTAGGACTATTGTTCCAACCACTAAGGACAGATTCATAAATAACCTGCCTGATTTATCTCAATTTCTCACTAAACCCATAACTACTATTAATCTTGATGAGATAACTAAGAACATAGACCTTATCCTCACTAGCACATTAGACACCGTTGCCCCTATCCGTTAAAAAGGTTAGAGAGCAAGCACCTGCATCTTGGTATAATAGTCATACACATGCCCTCAAGAGAACAGCACGTAATCTGGAGAGAAAATGGAGGAAAACTAAATTGGAGGTATTTAGAATCACAGATAAAGACAGTATGCTCAGCTACAGACGGGCGCTAAAAGCTGCTAGAGCTGAACACCTGAGCAAACTTATAGAAAACAACAAAACAATCCCAGGTTCCTTTTCAGTACAGTAGCTAAACTAACTACAAATCAGGGCTCTGAAAATTGTGTTCCATCACAGTTTAGTAGTGAGGACTTTATGATTTTCTTCACTGAAAAATAGATAACATTAGAAAAACAATTGTGGCAGTTCAACCTCTTACAGCATCTCCTGAGACAGTGTTACCTTCAACTCCACAACTCCACTGTTTTACATGTATAGGACAGGAAGAGCTGTATAATGTTATTGCCAAAGCTAAATCGACAACATGTCAGTTAGATCCAATTCCTACTAAATTACTGAAGGAAGTGTTATATACAACTGGTGAGCCTCTTCTAAATATTATTAACTCCTCACTATCTTTAGGTCACGTCCCTAAATCCCTCAAGTTAGCAGTTATTAAGCCCTCATTAAAAACCTAATCTGGATCCAAACACGTTATCAAATTACAGACCAATTTCAAATCTCCCATTTATGTCTAAGATTTTAGAAAAGATTGTCGCTGCACAGTTATGTTCCTACCTGCAAGAGAACAATATCTTTGAAGAATTTCAGTCAGGTTTTAGGCCCCATCATAGCACAGAAACTGCTCTAGTTAAAATAACTAATGACCTGTTTTTAGCTTCAGACCAAGGCTTCATCTCGCTGTTGGTTTTACTAGATCTTAGTGCTGCATTCGACACTATAGACCATGATCTCCTCCTAGATCGCTTACAAAATTACATCGGCATTCAGGGACAGGCATTAAGCTGGTTTAAATCCTACCTGTCCGATCGTTACCATTTCGTAGATTTGAATGGAGAGCTATCCAGGCTAATGCAAGTAAATTATGGCGTGCAAGGTTCAGTTCTAGGACCCTGCTCTTCACAATATACATGCTTCCGTTAGGAAATATTATTAGAAGGCATGGAATTAGCTTCCATTGTTATGCTGATGATACTCAGCTATATATTTCATCTAAACCAGGCGATACAGCTCAATTAACCCGGATGACTGAGTGTGTTAAGGAACTAAGAGATTGGATGACCCATAACTTTCTACTTTTAAATTCTGATAAGACTGAGATTTTGCTCATCGGCCCAAAACTGGTATACAGACGCCCAGCATCTCAACCTGCATTTAGACGGATGTTCTGTAACCACTAGTTCAACGGTAAAAGACCTGGGTGTTATTTTAGACAGCGACTTGTCTTTCAAAAATCACATCAATCAGGTTACAAAACAGCCTTCTTTCACCTTAGAAATATTTCTAAGCTAAGAAATATGTTGTCTATATCCGATGCAGAGAAGCTCGTCCATGCGTTTATGACCTCCAGAATAGACTACTGTAATGCATTACTAGGTGGATGTCCTGCTTCATTAATAAACAAGCTTCAGTTAGTCCAGAATGCAGCAGCCAGAGTTCTTACAAGGTCAAAAAAATATGATCACATAACCCCGATCTTATCGTCCCTACATTGGCTTCCTGTTAAGTTTCGAATAGACTACAAACTATTACTTCTCACTTATAAAGCACTAAATGGTTTGGCTCCGTGTATCTATCCAGTCTTTTAACACGCTACAATCCGCCACGCCCCTGAGATCTCAAAACTCTGGGCTTCTAGTAGTTCCTAGAATAGCAAAGTCCACTAAAGGTGGTAGAGCATTTTCACATTTAGCTCCTAAACTCTGGAATAGTCTTCCTGACAGTGTTCGGGGCTCAGACACACTCTCCCAGTTTAAGTGCAGATTAAAGACGTATCTCTTTAGCAAAGCCTACACATAACACACATCACATCATAACCTTGTGCTCCAGAACATCTGATCACATGCACATTATCAACTTGTGCTGTTAATATCATGAACAGCAGCTACGCTAATTCCTCTCCACTGCTTCTCTTTCTCTCCCCATCCCGAGGCATCCTGAGGTTGCTCCAGCTCCAGTCACCTCCCACCTCGTGATGATTACGGACCTTGAAGAAGTAGATGCCGAACTCACAAACATCCCGAACCATCTAGAGACGTACCAGTGCCATTTGGATCCCGCTACATGTGTGGAGTTTTGACATTGGACCTCCTGGAGTGTTTAAAGGCTCTGGCATGGAGAAGCTGATGCTGGATCTGTGGTGATCACAAATGCTGAGCTTATAAAACTCGGAGCTACTAACCATATAGACTGTATAAGACTGCAGAAAGAACATTACTTATAATCTTATACTCCAGTAATCATGTTAGTTCTCACTCTCCAGTGTTCTGTATTGTTGAAAGATTTATGATCAAACTCTTGATGTCACCCAGATGAGGATGGGTTCCCCTTTTGAGTCTGGTTCCTCTCAAGGTTTCTTCCTCATAACATCTAAGGGAGTTTTTCCTTGCCACAGTCGCCACGGCTTGCTCATCAGGGACAAATGCACACCATTCACCATCACTGTTGATTTGTGTAAAGCTGCTTTGAGACAATGTCTGTTGTGAAAAGCGCTATACAAATAAACTTGACTTGACTTGACTTGATAGGCTGCCAGTTAAATAGGGGTTGACAAATAATCAAGGAAATTAGCACCAGGTGCCAGATTACACAAATAACTGGGAGGTATCTGAAAGTGTTCTCTAATTTTGATCAGTGTGTTTTCTGCAAAATATTGTTGTTGTTTTTTTAAATGCCTTAGTTATTTTGTGGAAATTTTTTTCTGGTAGCATGGAATAGACAGGACAAAAACTCCTTCAACTGTTGAGCAGTGAATATGATATTATTTCAGAATTGTTCAAATGTTTATAAATTGTTCTCTAATTTTGATCTCCAGTGTACATGTAAAAACTCCACCCTGAACCAATTCAAGTAAGTTGCAGGAGACTATTGCCATTTAAATATTGAATTAGTCCAAAAATATTTATTTGTTTAAGTTAACCCTCTTTGATGTCTAGTTTGTGTGCATTCTTCTCCTTTTCCTGATTCAGTGTTGGAGCTGTGTCTGTCCCACATGTAGCTGATCTGTTTAATGGTGCAGTGGGAGCACTGATGCCTCATCCTGTGGAGATTCTGGGTTGAGTCCTGTTTGGGGATGTTTATATTTCCCCCAAACTGCACAAAATCCTGCCTTTACCCTTTCTTTCACCCAAATATAAAATTTGCTTTAAAAAATATCTGGTGTTTTTACTCTGCACCTGATTCCACAGTGAAATGTCCTGTAACAGTTCTATACTATTTGTGTATTAGATTTAAAAACTCGGGTCTCCTGGGAAAATTTTTTTTTAAAACAAGCTAAGCTTGAATATTAAATCGCTCACGTCAAAAGCACTGACTATAAACAAAATTATTACTAACCAGGAGTTTGATATAATGTGTTTGACAGAAACATAAATTAGACCAAATGAATATGTAGCATTAAATGAAGCGACTCCTCCTGGGTATAGTTACATACACCAGTCCAGTCTAAATGGCTGAGGAGGTGGAGTCGCAGCTATTTATAATAATAAGCTAAGCATTACACAAAAAACTAAACACAAATGTAAAACATTTGAAGTTCTTTACACTAACATAAAATATTGAGTTTCCAAAAGCAGGTCCAGTCAGTCAATTCCATTAATTATTATATATAGACCCCCAGGGCCCTACTCTGACTGATTTTCTCGTAGAATCTCATAGAACACAAATTTAGCTACTTCTTTAGACAAAGCATTAATTGTTGGTGACTTAAATATTTATTTTAATAATCAGGAAGTCTCCTTAAAAGCAGCAGTTGTGTCCATTCTAGATTCAGTAGGAATTAATCAGAATGTTATAGGACCCACTCAAAGTGGTGGACACTCTCTTGTTTTTTTTATTATTAACATTTGAATAAAAAAAAAATGTAGTCATAATTCCACAGTCAGAAGCTTTTTCAGACCATTACTTCATCTCTTTTAAAATCTGCCTCAGTCATTGCGTTAGTACCTCGCCACATTACCGTGTTAAGCATGCGTCAACTATGTGTCAACTACAGCAGCGAGTTTTATCAATAACCTTCCGAAAATGACGATATTAATTTGATCTTAGTTCGGGATGACAACGCCGGATCTCTACTTCTCCCCTTCAGTCCCGGCGAGTGCGTCTCTCCGTTCCAGGATCATGCCGAGCGACAAGGGATCACCTTACCGCCCTCAGCACAAGTCGACGTCAGGTTTCAAGTCCCCTCCAAAGACGCTGGTGCAATCCAGGATCCCTCAGAAGCCGTCATTGCGGACCTATGTCCCTCCGAGAGTGACAACACTGTCCAGACTCCGCCGAAAGCACCGTTGCGCTTCAGGACCCTTTGAAGACAACGTGGCGGTCCATTATTCCTCCCAGGACACTGTCACGCCTCAAACACCTGCAGAGGGCACCCCAGTACCTCCGACACCCATAGAGGACACCCTCATGCCCCAGAGTCCTGCCACGGCATTACCACCTTCCTGAGTTCCCTCATAGTCACTGTGGCACCTCAGAGAACATCTTATTCATTGTTATCACCACATTATCTGTGTAAAGCTGCTTTGAGACAATGTTAATTTTTAAAAGTACTATACAAATGAAAATGAATTTAATTTAATAGATTTTTTATTCCCTATTTATACAAGTGCTTTGTTTTATTACTCTTTAGAATCTCTTAATGGTGAAAGAGTGCAGCATGTAAAGCCCAAAGTGTCTTCTTTCCTAATGATACCTGAATTGTGTATGTAGTACATTACTGTCAGGAACTGTGCCTACAGAGAGAAAACAGCAGTTGGCCCTCATCACAGCCAACCATCAGAGAGTGTGTGTGTGTGTGTGTGTGTGTGTGTGTGTGTGTGTGTGTGTGTGTGTGTGTGTGTGTGTGTGTGTGTGTGTGTGTGTGTGTGTGTGTGAGACAGACAGAGAGAGATTTTCACTGTGTACTTTTTACACACAGCAGTCTATACAGATCATACACACAAAGTAAACATTTTGTTGATGAGAGGTCAGAGGAGACTGGCCAGACTGACTCAAGTTGACAAGATGGCTACAGTAACTCAATATGTGGTGCCCTGTGAACTAAAAGTTCAGGATTATTGTAAGTATAAAATTATCCTGCAGTTACCACTAGAGGGAGACATAGGTATTTTATTTTTACTTTTCAGTCACTGGAAAAATTTGAAGTTATTTTAGCCTTCCTGCCATTCTCCTCTGTCTTAGTCTTATATGTGTCTTTAAGTGCAAAATAGGAAGAACTACCACATCTGTGTCGATTATAAGTAACATATATTTAATTTATTTCTCTACTTGTATGTGTGTGTGTGTGTGTGTGTGTGTGTGTGTGTGTGTGTGTGTGTGTGTGTGTATGAGATCAGAGGATGTGGTAAACCTTTAACACACATCTTTGCTTAGTCAGTCAGTCAGTCAGTCATTAGAGGGACAGGATGGTGTTCAGTCCACTTCCTGTGATGTTCTGTGAGTAAATATTCTCTTTCTGCCTTTATTAAAGTGAGTGTTGGAGTAAAAAGTTGTTCATCTGCAGTTTAAATATCCTGAGTGAGGAGTTAATTGTGTGATTAGGACATTGTGTGAACTTCAGCAAGCCTGCTCAAGTGGATCAGTGTATTCATATGTGTTATGTGCCAGGTTCGGTTTGAGGTGTAACGCTATGTAACTCAGTAAATTTTATAGTTTTTATAACATCTGCGTTATTTAGAGGATTTAAATATACTAATAAGTGTAAATGAATCTGTATTGTTGGAATCTCTACCTGATCATCTGTGTCCTGTTGTTATCTGCTTTTCCATGAGGACTGTTTAAGAAATGCTAAAGATTGCTAAAAGAAAAAAACAGTATTGTATTACTTGTACAAAAGAACTCATAGTTGTGACAAACTGACATTTATTTATTTATCTGTGCAGGGAAACATTTCAGTACATCAAATTTAATATAATATACAAACAATCCTAAATAAATCACAGCATTTAACAAAAAACAAACAAAAAAACATTATTTACCTGTGTTCAAAATAAGAGCAATAAACAAACACTTGTCATTAGTCCTGTACACACACAGGGCAGTGTCAGTGTTAGAGGCCTGAGAGCAGAGACCAGTTCAGGATGTGGTTTTTCTATTTTAATGTAGTGCTGCAAATTCTGGTGTGAAAAGCTGCTGCAGGTGTGAAAGCAACTCCTACCTTTTAACTCTTTAACTGTTGATATGCTGGTTTCAGTTAAATCCACTGACTTTCACTGAGAGCTTTTAAAGCCAGTTTCAAACAAAACATCTGTATTTTGATTTTTATAAATGATTAAATGTCTACACTGTAACTGGACCATTTACTTCTTCCATGTTTTTCATTTAGAAGTGGTTTCATTCCCTCTTTTCTCTCCTTTGGTGGTAAAGTCTTGTATGCCTGAAGTCATTATGGTTAGGGAGAAAGGGAAGAGTTTAACAAATAAATTCCTTTTTTAAATACTTTTAATATTTAATAAACCTGGAGTCCCTGGAGAAAATCTGATCAACTGCTCATCTGCTACGGCCCTCTGAGGAGTGGCCTCCTTGCTAATCGGCAGACACTGAGCAGATGGATCATTGATGCCATTGCATCATCTTATGAGGCCTCTGGTCTCCCCACTCCATTCAGGTTCAGAGCTCACTCAACCTGAAGTGTGGCTGCCTCAAAGGCTTGGTCCTCTGGAGTACCCCTCCAATACTGCGGGCTGGTCCACCCTGCTGAGCTTTGTCTGGTTCTATAACCTGGACCGCAGTGCCACTCCTGGCCCCTCTGTCCTTCCACCTAGCTGTGCTTATTTATACACACTAGTCAGAGACTGGTCAGTCTGGCATAATTGGAGACTCAAAAATAGTTTTGACGCGGTTGAGTTCTTAAAAGGGAACGTCTCTAGGTTACATATGTAACCCTAGTTCCCTAAGGGAATGAGACGCTGGGAATCTTTATGTCACAATGCCGCCATCCCTGCAGTGCTTTCTTCTCCGTTACAGAAGCTGACCCCGGCTTCACTCTATGTGCATTTCATAATTCCTGGTTGTATTTATGTCATGTTCTGTTTCTCTTTTCTACTTAGGGCTGATTTCAATTCTACTAGTGGCCCAGGCTCAAGGTGATTTCTTAATACTAAAAAGGTTACACTTAACTGTATAAAAATACATGTACTTATATGCAGACTAAATATATATTATTAGTGTACCCTTGGTAATTCATTTATTTAAGGTTTGTTAACAACAGTATGTTTTACAGGGACTCATAAAGCTGTGCTTTCCATAAAGCCTGATAGACATGTGTTCATTGGAGAGATTGTTACTTTCAGGTGTGAGGTACAGGTGAATGGTTCTCAATGGACATACAGCTGGTATAAAAATACAAAGAGTTTCATAGATGGAGGAATTCGAGTCTCCATAGACAGTATAATGCCAAATCTTATCATTTGGTCTGTAAAACATACTGACAGTGGGAACTACACCTGCAGGGGAAAGAGACAAGACTCTCAGAGATTAGAGATAAGTGATACATTTACATTGACTGTATCAGGTAAGTGTTTTTTTCTTGATTTGTATGTAAACAGTTTGAGCTTAAATCACTGAATCTGCTGCTTATATTATAAAGTGAAGTCATTATTTCATACACACAGGAAAACCAAAACCAACTTTGAGAGTGAATCCTCAGAGCTTAGTTTACACTGGAGACACCGTCACTCTGATCTGTGAGCTGCAGCAGGGGACTGGATGGGAGTTTCAGTGGTACAAAAACCTGAGAATTCACAGCATCAGAACACTGAACATCCAAACATACTTAAAGTGACAGCAGAAAATGCAGGAGAAACAGTGTACCAATGTCGTGCACACAGGATAAATTACAACTCAAAATATTATCACACTGATCTCAGTGATCCTGTGAGCATTACAGCCAAAGGTATAGCAATTATACTAAAAAGAATTATACAATATTTACATTATGTTTAACATAATCTAGGAAGAAATATGCATTCATCTACAATTTTATCTACAAATAGATAAGGCCTTTTTTTTATTTGTGGTTGGTGAGATCTAATTAGTGCTCCAACAACTAATTGATAAAATAGATAATAAAATTTGTTGTCAACGAATGCCGTTATCGATTAATTGGGTTAATCATTGGGTTTATATTAAAATGAACCAGTAAATGAACCCTAAATAAACATTATATCTGCCACTAGATATTTCAGTCAGAACTGAGAATTTATTTTCTTTTTTATCTCCACATAATGTATTGTTTAGTTTTTGTATGTCTGTGTGCAAGATAACGTGTTCAAGTGCTATTTTACTCTCATACACAGAAGAGAAGTTTAATTTTACTGCATTTTCAGCTAAAACATGTTCAGTTCAACATGAATAAAGTGTTACTATAATTATTATTGTATTCTGTATCCGGTCCATCACATGTAGAAGCTCCATTCTCAGTGCTCATGTTGATCAGTAGTGTAGTGACGGCATCTCCATATCTGCTGATCACCATCATTCTGCTGGTCAAATGTTACAGAGCTCGAGGTAAGAAGTACTGAAAGTACTACTTCAATTAAACCAAAACCCTTTTAAACTTTGTTTAGGATGAAATGAAATACAGTTTGGTTGCTTTTCTGCCATAAACACCTGAAACAAAAAAACTTTAAAATGAAACCAATAACATGCAAATTCTTTTAACAGCTCACACTGATGAAGACAGAATTGAGAATGCAATCATAGAGGAGTGAACAAAATTCATCTATAAAAAGAGGATGCATTTACTGTCAAATTATTTTATTATTGCTTGTTCTTTAGGACTTTGTGGGATTTTAAAATGATATTGATTTGTTATGTTAATGGCATGCTGTTGTTTGCGCTGCATGTTATAAACATACTTAGTGATCAGACTGGATGTGTTTGTAAAACTTGCAAACTTCCTCATGAGGTGAAAGTTATAATGTCTGTTATAAATTTCACATGCTGCTAATGCAAAACAGAGTAAAAATTGTGAAAGTTATTAAATATGTATTTTAAGAGAAAATGTTGATTCATTGTCTGAGTGTTGAGTTGTGCTTCTACAAAATACCATATGACGTGGGAAATAATTGGAGTGAGTTTAATCCCAAAATGGACTTGCACGTTCAAACCTCAAAACATTTCATGTAACTGTATCTGCATAAAATAGATGTCTATAAAAATATTGAGTAATATATTGAGTAATACTCTACTCAGTTAGTTGCTGGACCTCTGATACTACAAATCACACCACTAGGGTTTAATTCTGTTGGAAAGGAATGCAATGAAACAGTATCAGGTGCAAGATAAATAAAAACTGTGTAGTATGCTTGGACATGGACTAGTAAGATTTGCTTGATATGTAGCAAGTGTATGGGTTTAAATTGCATGATTTGAGAATAAAATTGTGCAGTGTATTAGTTTCCAGTGTAGGTTGTATTGTATCTGTAAAGGTGACTGCAGTCAGAGCGGTTGGTAAAAACCTCAGTGTTACTGTAGTTAAAATAAGTTGAGCGTTGCATGAATGCACCAAAAACAAGTTAATTGACTGTCATCTGAATTATAGTGGGAAACTAACATTGTGTATTCTGTTGTCTCAGTATCTGTTCTACCGCTTCTGTATTTGTATTGTAGTGTTTTCTAATGAGTTGAATTACAAGGAATAGTCTTCCAAACTCAGATCTTCTAATGTTGCATAGTTACTTTTACCAAAAAAGTTTCCCCTTCAAGAACTCAAGCTGCATCAACAACCCTTTGGGAATGGTCTAACGCTCAAGCATTTTTCTTCAATGGAACACTTATCAAAAATGTATTTGCTGAATTTGTGTAGGTAGCACACATCAGCAAACATTTACTACATGCTGCAGGGATCAGTGGCGGCTACTGGTCTGTCAGAGAGGGGAAGCTCATTTTCGGCCTACATCATAAAATTGTCTATTTATTTAAAAGTAAATTCTGCCCTACGTTCCTTTTCAAGAAAATGGTCTGTGACCCTGTCGTACCAACTAGGAGTCTTTTCAAGTGACTTGACCAGTGTCCTCTCAATGGCCAGCAGAGCTAGGCTGCTTAAACAACGCAGCGCAGTTTTTATTTCGACTGAACTTGAGAAATCCGCGATGGGACTGAGCGCGAATAGCTTCAGTGATTCCTTATAGTACAGAATCGCTGTCAGTCAAAAGGAGATGCAGTCTTTCGACAGACCCTCCAATCATCACGCAGAAGCTCGGAGTCCGGGCCAGCCCACTCCCCATTCACCCCCAGAGACGCTGAGCGTCCGTGGGCGGGACATAATCGCAGCGTTTATCCAATGACCGTCTAGTTTGAGCGCTGAAAAAACCGTTCAAAGCAGCCCCATTGAAGTCAATGGACGCTGGGCTTCAATAGGAAATGCACTGTGACGCTGCGGGAATGTATGAGAAGGAAATCGAGTCAGCCGACCTGCTATATGTAACTGATTCTGAACGAACTCGTCTTTGAGATGAACGTTTTCTAACGCATTTTTAGTCAATAAAATGTTAATACAATAGTACATATTTGACCATTAATTTTGTGACATTATAAGGGAAGCCGAGCTTCCCTTGCAGTCTTAAAGAAATCGCCTCTGGCAGGGATCCACCTGCCATGCCCCCCTCAGAGGTTCTCACGCTGCCTCTCTCTGCCGCTCTCAGCGTTAATCACCGGCAGCTGTTCCTCATTCCCATTCCCCTCTATAAGATCCTGTTCTGACCTCATTCGCTGTCGGACCTCCCAGATGGCTATCGTGACCTACCGGATTCTAGACCACCAGCATTCCCCACTGGTTCCTGCCCCCTGTTCCGATCATACGGATCATATTCACTGTATGGCTTAAACTCGCGTTACAGATTACATGCCTTGTGGATTATACCACCTTTGTGGAATATACCCGCTTTCGGTTCGTAACTCATCTAAACTCACGACCAATCATTTCAAACCTATTATTTACACCAAGTAGCATTATGGAAACAATCTGATTGATTGAAAATTTAGCCAATGGGTGCAGGATTCTAACAATATTTATTTGTTTTTTTCCACATGTGGGCAAGTTCTTTGTTTTATTACATTTTAAAAGCTCTTAGTGGTCAAAGAGCACAGCACTTGCATTGTGCTTCAACTGGCAGGAAGTGGAATGCATGTCTTGGCTCTTACAGCAAACATAAACGTTCTTTTTTTTTACAAAAAAAAAAGGGAATATTCAAAAAAGTAATGGCTATTGCATGAAGCAGCGATGAGGAAAATATTTGTGCGTGATGACAGCGACCTGGTGATCTGCATGTGGATGAAAAATGTGTTTTTACATAGATTACCCATCTTATGTCAGGGAATGCCTGTATGTTGTAGTTACCACTAGAGGGCATTTTAGTTTCATGTTTCAATTACTGTCAACCACATATTGAGTTCTTATTATATTGAGTCTGGCTATTCTTCTCTGATCTCTCACATTAAGCCAGTGTTAAATTGTGTGTGTTATCTATATAGACTGTTGTTTGTGAATATCCCAGGAGATTTCTAAAATAAAAGTTACTGCAGGAGCCACGTGATTGGTTGATTGGATAACTGCATTAATGGGTTGGTGTACACAAGTATCTAATAAAGCTTACATTGAAAATATATAGTGCTGTTACTCATTGTGTTTTTCTTTCATTTACCATATTTTCCAGACTATAAGCTGCTACTTTTTTCCCCACGCATTTAACTACACTTCTTAAACAATGAAGCAGCTAATTTATGGATTTTTCCTGAGTTTTTCACAAGCTGCAAGACAAAAAACTGAACCCATAACATTAGACCAATGAAATTGCGGAACGGGTTCAGGTGAACCAATGAAATTCTTTATATTAAATCAGATGCGCTCCCACTGAATCGGGCCGCACCACATCATAAATATGGATGAGGTTTCTCTGACGTTTGACCTGCCGCTCACTCGGACTGTCTACAGGAAATGCGAATCATTCGTCACGCTGAAAACAACCGAGCATGAAAACACACTTCACCTGTGTTCTGAGCTGCACGGCATCGGGAGAAAAGATTTACCGATGGTGATTTTTAAACGCACGACGATGCCAAAAGAAAAACTCCTGAGAGAAATAGTTGTGAAAGGAAGCAGGAAGACAGTGAACAATGACTTTCTTGGTAGGCTACTGTTTAGATACAAGCCGTGTTACAGACACTGTCTTTCGTTAAAGCCTGTGTAAAGTTCATTAGTTTCAGTGTAGGCTTATAGACAGGTGCGGCTTATTTATGTTCAAAATAAAAATCTTTGTCAAATTCAGTGGGTGAGGCTTATATTTGGGTGCGCTTAATAGTCCGGAAATTACGGTAATTTTTTCTACTCATTCAGATTTTACATTATGATTCTGAATCTTTTAGGTTAAAAAGGTACCAGGAGCTACCAAAATATTCACTTATTATTCACTCTCTCTCTCTCTCTCTCTCTCTCTCTCTCTCTCTTTCTATGTCTCTCTCTCTCTCTCTCTCTCTCTCTCACACACACACACACTCTGTGATGGTTGGCTGTGATGAGGGCTGGGTGCTTGTCTCTCTCTGTAGGCACACAGGAATAGGTAAGGACTTACAGCTGAAAATGACCTACTTTAATTTAATGTTCAGTTCCTGACAACAATGTGCTACATACAAGAACCATAATGTGCTTAGATAATTGTAGCCATAAGATACATACAACATCTATATCCTTATAATATATGTCCTCAAAATTATCCTTTTAAGCTCCACTGGAGATTCCGCTTACTGAACTCAGGATCTATTCAGTACAAAGAAAAACATTTTTATAATATCACGTAAATTAAAGGCAACCAAATCAATAGGTTCTGTTTAACTACAATCCAACTAGACGAGTTGGGCTGTAATTGTTTTGTGGATAAACTACATACTATAAATTATAATGTTCAACCAATCATCAAAATAGTTGAGGATGCTGCCAGGTGCTCTCTAAAGGGTATTGTCGTAACTCA